>NW_027043307.1:15000-191606 GCF_036013475.1 Columba livia
CATGGGGTTTATGACACACACTCTGTCCAATGGGGTTTGTGACATGCACACTTTCCAACGGGTTTTGTGACACACACACTGTCCCATGGTGTTTGTGACACACATGCTGGCCAATGGGGTTTGTGACACATACACGCTGTCCAATGGGGTTCGTGACACACACTCTGTCCAGTGGGGTTTGTAACACACACACTATCCAATAGGGTTTGTGACACACACTCGCTATCTAATGGGTTTTTGCGACGCACACACTTTCCAATGGGTTTGAGACACACACACTCTGTCCAATGGTGCTTGTGACACAAACGCAGTCCAAAGGGGTTCGTGGCACACACGCTGTCCTGTGCGTTTGTGACACAGACACTCTGTCCAATGGGCTTGTGACACACACGCTCTCCAATAGTCTTTGTGACACAGACGCTCTCCAATGGTGTTTGTGACACACCCACTGTCCAAAGGGGTTTGTGACACACACGCTGTCCAATGGGGTTTGTGACACACACAATCTGGCCAATGGGGATTGTGACACACAGGCTGTCCAATGGGTCTTGTGACACACACACTGTCCAATGGGGATTGTGACAGACACACTGACGAGGAGGGTTTGTGACACACACACGCTGTCCAAAGTGGTTTGTGAAAAACAGGCTGTCCAAAGGGAATTGTGACACACACTGTCCAATGGGGTTCATGAGACACACACACTGTCCAATGGGGTTTGTGACACACACACTGTCCAGGGGGTTCTGTGACGCATACCCTGTCCAATGGGGTTCGTGACACAAACGCTGTCCAAAGGGGATTGTGACACAAACACTCTGTCCAATGAGGTTTGTCACAAACACACTGTACAATGGGGATTGTGACACACACACAGTCCAATGCTGTTTATCACACACTGTCCAATTGTTTTGCCACACACACACTCTGTAAAATGTCGTTTGTGACACACACGCGTTCAAATGGGGTTTGTGACACACACACTGTGCAATGATGATTGTGACACACACACGCAGTCCAATGGTGTTTGTGACACGCATGCTGTCCAATGGTTTTTGTGACACATTCACTGTCCATAGGGGTTTGTGACCCCCACTCTATCAAGTGGCGTTTGTGACACACACATTTTCCAGTGGGGTTTGTGACACACACGCTGTCCACTGGGGTGTGTGACACACACACACTGTCCGATGGGGTTTGTGACACACACGCTGTCGCGTGGGGTTTGTGACACACACACGCTATCCAGTTTGGTTTGTGTCACACACTTTCTAATGGGGTTTGTGACACACACGCTATACAATGGGTTTTGTGACACACACACTCTCCAATGGGGTTTGTGACACAAACACACTGTGCAATAGGGTTTGTGATACACACATGATGTCCAATGGGGTTTGTGACACACACAATGTCCAAAGGGGTTTGTGACACACACGCTGTCCAATGCTGTTTGTAACACACACGCTGTCCAATGGGAAATGTGACACACACGCTGTCCAATGGTGTTCGTGACTACAAACGCTGTCCAATGGGGTTTGTGGCACACACGCTGTCCAATGGGTTTTTTGGACACACACACACAGTCCAATGGTGTTTGTGAATCACACGCTGTCCAATGGGGATTATGACAAACACGCTGTCCAGTGGGGTTTGTCACACACACTCTGTCCAACGGGGATTGTGACACACTCACGCTGTCCAATGGGGTTTGTGACACACACACTGTCCTATGGGGATTGTGACACACACACGATGTCCAATGGTGTTTGTGACACATATGCTGTACAATGGGGTTTGTAACAGAGACGATGTCCAATGGGCATTGTGACAAACACGCTGTCCGATGGGGTTTGTGACACACACACTGTCCAATAGAGTTTGTGACACACACACGCTATCCAATGGGTTTTGTGACACATAAACTGTCCTATGGAGTTTGTGACAAACACACACTGTCCAATGGGGAATGCGACACACACACGCTGTATAATGGGATTTATGACACACACACTGTCCAATGGGGTTTGAGACACACACAATTTTTCCAATGGGGATTGTGACACACACGCTGCCCAATGGGGTTTGTGAAACACACAATCTGTCCAATGGGTCTTGTGAAACACACGCTATCCAATGGGGTTTGTGACACGCACACTTTCTAAAGGGGTTTGTGACACAAACACTTTCGAATGGTGTTTGTGGCACACACACTCTGTCCAATGATTCTTGTAACACACACGCTGATCAATGGGGTTTGTGGCACACACGCTGTCCAATGGGGATTGTGACACACACGCTGTCCAATGGTGTTTCTAACACGGATGCTGTTCAATGGGGATTGTGACACAAACGCTGTCCAATGGGGTTTGTGACACACACACTCTGTCCAATGGGTCTTGTGACACACACGCTGTCCAATGGGGATTGTGACACACACGCTGTCCCATGGGGTTTATGACACACACTCTGTCCAATGGGGTTTGTGACATGCACACTTTCCAACGGGTTTTGTGACACACACACTGTCCCATGGTGTTTGTGACACACATGCTGGCCAATGGGGTTTGTGACACATACACGCTGTCCAATGGGGTTCGTGACACACACTCTGTCCAGTGGGGTTTGTAACACACACACTATCCAATAGGGTTTGTGACACACACTCGCTATCTAATGGGTTTTGCGACGCACACACTTTCCAATGGGTTTGAGACACACACACTCTGTCCAATGGTGCTTGTGACACAAACGCAGTCCAAAGGGGTTCGTGGCACACACGCTGTCCAGTGCGTTTGTGACACAGACACTCTGTCCAATGGGCTTGTGACACACACGCTCTCCAATAGTCTTTGTGACACAGACGTTTCACCCATTTGTGTCACAAACCCCCCTGGACAGTGTGTGTGTCACAAAACCGTCTGGACAGCGTGTGTGTCAGAAAAACCATTTTACAGCGTGTGTGTGTCGCAATCCCCATTGGACAGAGTTTGTGTGACAAACCCCACTGCACAGTGTGTGTCTCAGAAACCCCTCTGGACAGTGTGTGTGTCACAAAACCGACTGGGCAGCGTGTGTGTCAGAAACACCATTGGACAGCATGTGTGTGTCACAATCTCCATTGGACATCGTGTATGTCACAAACACCATTGGACAGCATGTGTGTGTCACAATCCTAATTGCACGTTTTGTGTGTAACATCCCCATTGGAAAGTGTCTGTGTCACAAACCCTATTGGACAGCGTGTGTGTCGCGATCCCCCATTGCACAGCGTGTGTGTCAGAAATCCCATTGGAAAGTGTGTGTGTCACAAACCCCATTGGATAGCGTGTTTGTGTCACAAATCCCATTATAAATTGTGCGTGTCACAAAGCACATTGGATAGCGTGTGTGTGTCACAAACCCTATTTGTCAGTGTTTATGTCACAATCCCCATTGGACAGCCTCTGTGTCACAAACCCCATTGGACAGCCTGTGTTTAACGAACACCATTGGACAGCATGTGTGTCACAAGACCGATTGGTCAGAGTATGTGTGTCACAAACCACATTAGACAGTGTGTGTGTGTCACAAACCCTATCGGACTTTGTGTGTGTCACAAAACCCATTGGACAGCATACGTGTCACAAACACCATTGGTCAGTTTCTGTGTAACAAACCCAATTGGTCAGCGTGTGTGTCATAAACCCCATGGAACAGCGTGTGTGTGTCACATACCCTATGGGATAGTGTGTGTGTCACAAACCCCACCGGACAGCGTTTGTGTCACGAACCCCATTAGACAGCGTGTATGTCACAAGACCCATTGGACAGAGTGTGTGTGTCACAAACACCATTGGACAGCGTGTGTTTCACAAACACCATTGGACAGTGTATCTGTGTCACAATCTCCATTCGACAGTGTCTGTGTCTCAGAACCCATTGGATAGAGAGTGTGTCACAAACCACATTAGAAAATGTGTGTTTCACAAATCCCATTGGATAGTGTGTGTGTGTCACAAACCCCATTGGACAGTGTGTGTGTCAAAAACCCCACTGGACAGCGTGTGTGTCACGAACCTCATTGGACAGCGTGTGTGTCACAAGACACATTGCACAGAGCCTGTGTGTCACAAACCCCATTGGACAACGTGTGTGTCACAACCCCCAATGGACAGCCTGTGTGTCACAAACACCATTGGACAGACTGTGTGTGTCACAAACCCCATTGGACAGCCTTAGTGTCACAATCCCCATTGGAGAGCGTGTGTGTGTCACAATCGCCATTGGACAGATTGTGAGTGTCACAAACCCCATTGGACAGAGTGTGTGTGTAACAAAACCCACTGGACAGTGTATGTGTCACAAACCCCATTGGACAGCATGCGTGTCACAAACACAATTGGACAGTGTGTGTATGTCACAAACCCCTTTGGGTAGCGTGTGTGTGACACAAACCCTATTGGACAGTGTGTATGTCACAATCCCCATTGTACAGCATCTGTGTCACAATCCCCATTGGACAGAGTTTGTGTGACAAACCCCACTGCACAGTGTGTGTCTCAGAAACCCCTCTGGACAGTGTGTGTGTCACAAAACCGACTGGGCAGCGTGTGTGTCAGAAACACCATTGGACAGCATGTGTGTGTCACAATCTCCATTGGACATCGTGTATGTCACAAACACCATTGGACAGCATGTGTGTGTCACAATCCTAATTGCACGTTTTGTGTGTAACATCCCCATTGGAAAGTGTCTGTGTCACAAACCCTATTGGACAGCGTGTGTGTCGCGATCCCCCATTGCACAGCGTGTGTGTCAGAAACCCCATTGGAAAGTGTGTGTGTCACAAACCCCATTGGATAGAGTGTTTGTGTCACAAACACCATTATAAAATGTGCGAGTCACAAAGCACATAAGATAGCGTGTGTGTGTCACAAACCCTATTTGTCAATGTTTATGTCACAATCCCCATTGGACAGCCTCTGTGTCACAAACACCATTGGACAGCGTGTGTTTAACGAACACCATTGGACGTCATGTGTGTCACAAGAACCATTGGACAGAGTGTGTGTGTCACAAACACCATTGGACAACGTGTTTGTCACAATCCACATTGGACAGCGTGTGTTTCACAAACCCCATTGGACAGATTGTGTGTGTCACGAACCCCATTGGACACAGTGTGTGTGTCACAAACCCCACTGGACAGCGTGTGTGTAACAAGAACTATTGGAAAGTGTGTGTGTCAGAAACCCCATTGGACACAGTGTGTGTGTCACAAAACCCATTTGACAGCATGCGTTTCACAAACACCATTGGACAGTGTGTGTGTCTCACAAACCCCTTTGGATAGCGTGTGTGTGTCACAAACCCTATTGGACAGTGTGTATGTCACAATCCAAATTGTACAGCATCTGTGTCAACATCGCCATTGGACAGCGGGAGTTTCACAAACACCTTTGGAAATTGTGTGTGTGTCTCAAGCCCCATTGGACAGTGTGTGTGTCACAAGACCCATTGGACAGAGTGTGTGTGTCACAAGACCCATTGGACAGAGTGTGTGTCACAAACCCCATTGAAAAGCGTGTGTGTCACAAGACCCATATGACAGACTGTGTGTGTCACAATCTCCTTTGGACAGCGTGTGTGTCAGAAACCCCATTGGACAGCCAGTGTGTGTCATAAACCCCTTTAGACAGCGTGTGTGTCACAAACACCATTGGTCAGTGTGCGTGGCACAAACCCTTTGGACAGCGTGTGTGTGTTATAAACCCCGTTGGAATGTGTGTGTGTAACAAACCCAATTGGAGAGCGTGTGTGTCACAAGCCCATTGGACAGAATGTGTGTCACAAAACCCATTGGACAGCATGCGTGTCACAAACACCATTGAACAGTGTGTGTGCAACTATACAGAATTGGTCAGCGTGTGTGTCACAAACCCCATTGGACAGCGTGTGTGTCAGAAACCCCATTGGACAGCCTATGTGTTTCACAAACCCCATTTGACAGCGTGTGTGTCACAAACACCATTGGTCAGTGTGCGTGTCACAAACCCCATTGGAATGTGTGTGTGTCACAAACCCCATTTGACAGCGTGTGTGTCACAAACGCCATTGGACAGTGTGTGTGTCACAATCCCCATTGTACAGCTTGTGCATCACAAACTCCCCTGGACAGTGTGTTTGTCACAAACCCCTTTGGACAGAGTGTGTGTGTAATAATCCCCATTGGAAGCATGTGTGTCAAAATCCCCATTGGACAGATTGTGTGTGTCACGAACCCCATTGGACACCGTGTGTGTCACAAGACACATTGGACAGTGTGTGTGTGTCACAAACGCCATTGTAAAGTGTGCGTGTCACAAACCCCATTGGATAGAGTGTGTATGTCACAATCCCCATTGGACCGAGTCTGTGTCACAAACCCCAACGCACAGCGTGTGTGTCACAAACACCATTGGACAGAGTGTGTGTGACACAGTCCCCATTGGACATTGTGTGTGTCACAAACCCCACTGGACAGCGTGTTTGTCACGAACCCCATTGGACAGATTGTGTGTTTCACAAACCCCATTGGACAGTTTGTGTGTGTCACAAACCCCATTGGAAAGTGTGCGTGTCACAAACTCCATTGGACAGGGTGTGTGTGTCACAAACCCCATTTGACAGCGTGTGTGTCACAAACGCCATTGGAGAGAGTGTGTGTGTGACAAACACCATTTGACAGTGTGTGTGTCACAATCCCCACTGGACAGATTGTGTGTGACACGAACCCCATTGGACAGTGTGTGTGTCACAAGACACATTGGACAGAGTCTGTGTGTCACAAACCCCATTGGACAGCGTGTGTGTCACAAACACCATTGGTCAGTGTGCGTTTCACAAACCCCATTGGGATGTGTGTGTGTCACAAACCCCATTTGACAGCTTGTGCGTCACAAACTCCCCTGGACAGGGTGTTTGTCACAAACCCCTTTGGACAGAGTGTGTGTGTAATAATCCCCATTGGAAGCATGTGTGTCACAATCCCCATTGGACAGCTTGTGTGTCACGAACCCCATTGGACACCGTGTGTGTCACAAGACACATTGGACAGAGTCTGTGTATCACAAACCCCATTGGACAGCGTGTGTGTCACAATCCCCATTGGACAGCGTGTGTGTCACAAACACCATTGGACAGACTGTGTCTGTCACAAACCCCATTGCACAGCCTGTGCCTCACAATCCCCATTGGACAGATTTTGTGTGTCACAAAACCCATTGGACAGACTGTGTGTGTCACAAACTCCATTGGATAGCGTGAGTGTGTCACAAACCCCATTGGACAGAGTGTGTGTGTAACAAAACCCACTGGGCAGTGTATGTGTTACAAACCCCATTGGGTAGCGTGTGTGTGTCACAAACTCTATCGGACAGTGTGTGTGTCACAAAACCCATTGGACAGCATGCGTGTCACAAACACCATTGGACAATGTGTGTGTGTCACAAACCCCTTGGAT
Source organism: Columba livia (assembly GCF_036013475.1). NCBI lineage: Eukaryota > Metazoa > Chordata > Aves > Columbiformes > Columbidae > Columba > Columba livia. The sequence goes on from NW_027043307.1 coordinate 22,484, forward strand.
AGCGTGTGTGTGTAACAAACATCATTGGATAGCGTGTGTGTGTCACAAACCCAGATGGACAGTGTGTGTGTGTCACAAACCCTATTAGAAAGTGTGTGTGTCACAAACCCCACTGGACAGCTTGTGTGTCACGAACCCCATTGGACAGTGTGTGTGTCACAAGACCCCTTGGACAGAGTGTGTGTGTCACAAACCTCATTGGACAGCGTGTGTGTAACAATACCCATTTAACAGAGTTTGTGTCACAATCTCCATTGGACAGCGTGTGTGTCACAAAACCCATTGGCCAGAGTGTGTGTGTCACAAAACCCACTGGACAGCGTGTGTGTCATGAACCCGCTTGGACAGAGTGTGTGTGACAAACCCCTTTGGAAAGAGAGTGTGTCACGAACCCCATTGGACAGAGTGTGTGTGACAAACTCCATTGGACATTGTGTGTGTCACAAACCCCATTGGACAGCGTGTGTGTGACAAAACCCACTGGACAGAGTGTGTCACAAACACCATTGGTCAGTGTGTGTTTCACAAACCCCATTGGAATGTGTGTGTGTCACAAACCCCATTTGACAGCATGTGTGTCACAAACGCCATTGGACAGTGTGTGTGTCACAATCCCCATTGTACAGCTTGTGCGTCACAAACTCCCCTGGACAGTGTGTTTGTCACAAACCCCTTTGGACAGAGTGTGTGTGTAATAATCCCCATTGGAAGCATGTGTGTCACAATCCCCATTGGACAGCTTGTGTGTCACGAACCCCATTGGACACCGTGTGTGTCACAAGACACATTGGACAGAGTCTGTGTATCACAAACCCCGTTGGACAGCGTGTGTGTCCCAATCCACATTGGACATCCTGTTTGTCACAAACACCATTGGACAGACTGTGGGTGTCACAAACCCCATTGGACACAGTGTGAGTGTAACAAAACCCACTGGACAGTGTATGTGTCACAAACCCCATTGGGTAGCGTGTGTGTGTCACAAACCCTATCGGACAGTGTGTGTGTCACAAACCCCATTGGACAGCATGCGTGTCACAAACACCATTGGACAGTTTGTATGTCACAATCCGCTTTGTACATCATCTGTGTCACAAACCCCATTGGACAGTGGGTGTTTCACAAACACCATTGAAAATGGTGTGTGTGTCACAAGCCCCATTGGACAGTGTGTGTGTCACAAAACCCATTGTATAGCGTGTGTGTCACAAACCCCATTAGAAAGTGTGTGTGTCACAAACCCCATTGGATAGCGTGTGTCTCACAAACCCCATTGGAGAGTGTGTGTTTCACAAACCCCACTGGACAGAGTTTGTGTCACGAACCCCATTCTACAGAGTGTGTGTGAGAAACCCCATAGGAATATGTGTGTGTCACAAACCCCACTGGACGGTGGGTGTGTCACAAACTGCATTGGACAGCGAGTGTGTGTCACAATCCCCGTTGGACAGAGTGTGTGTGACAAACCCCACTGGATAGCGTGTTTGTTACAAACCCCATTTTACAGCGTGTGTGTCACAAATGCCATTGGACAGAGTGTGTGTGTGACAAACACCTATTGGACAGTGTGTGTGTCACAAACCCCATTGGACAGCGTGTGTGTCAATAAACCCATTGGACAGAGTGTGTTTGTCATAAACCCCACAGGACATTGTATGTGTGTCACAAAACCCATTGGAAAGTGTGTGTGTCACAAACACCATTGGACAGCATCCGTGTCACAATCCCCATTGGACAGTGTGTGTGTCACAAGCCCCATTGGACAGAGTGTGTGTGTCACAAATCCCATCGGACAGTATGTGTGTCACAATCCCCATTGGACAGCGTGTGTGTCACGAACCCGATTGGACAGCGTGTGTGTCACAATACCCATTGGACAGTGTGTGTGTCACATTCCCCATTGGACAGTGTGTGTGTCACAAATCCCACTGGTCAGAGTGTGTGTGTCACACACCCCTTTGGACAGCCTGTGTGTCACAAACCCCATGGGAAAGTAGTACGTGTCACAAACCGCATTGGATAGAGTGTGTGTGTAACAAACTCCATTGTACAGCTTGTTTGTCACAAGACCATTGGACAATGGGGTGTGTGTCACAAAACCCATTGGACAGAGTGTGTTTGACAAACCCTATTGGACAGTGTGTGTGTCACAAACCCCATTTGACAGCGTGTGTGTGACAAACCCCTTTGGACAGAGTGTGTGTGTCACAATCCCCATTGGACAGTGTGTCTGTCACAAACCCCATGGACAGCGTGTGTGCCACAAACCCCATTGGTAAGTAGTACCTGTCACAAACCGCATTTGATAGCGCTTGTGTGTCACAAACTCCATTGTACAGCTTGTTTGTCAGAATACCATTGGACAGAGTGTGTATGTCACAAACTCCACTGGAAAGTTTGTGTGTCACAAACCCTTTTGGATGGCGTGTGTGTGTCACAAACCCCTTTAGAAAGTGTGCGTTTCACAAAGACTTTTGGATAGCGTGTGTGTGTGTCACAAACCCTATGGGATAGTGTGTATGTCACAATCCCCATTGGACAGCGTCTGTGTCACAAACCCCATTGGACAGCGTGTGTGTCACAAACCCAATTAGAAAGTGTGTGTGTCACAAAACATAGTGTGTGTGTCTCAAAACCCACTGGATATTGTATGTGTCACAAAACCCATTGGATAGTGTGTGTGTGTGTGTCACAAACTCAATTGAACAACGTTTTTGTCACAAACCCATATAGACAATGTGTGTGTCACAAACCCCATAGGACAGCGTGTGTGTCACAGTCCCCACTGTATAGCGTGTGTGTCACAAACCCCAATAGAAAGTGTGTGTGTCATAAAACCCATTGGATAGCTTGTGTATCTCAGAAACCCTATTGGTCTGTGTGTGTGTCACAAACCCCGCTCGACAGCGTGTGATTCATGAACCCCATTGGACAGCGTGTGTGTCACAAGACCCATTGGATAGTGTGTGTGTGTGTCACAAACTCAGTTGGACAACGTGTTTGTCACAAACCCCTATAGACAATGTGTGTGTCACAATCCCCATTGGACAGCGTGTGTATCACAAACCCCACTGGACAGAGTGTGTGTGTCACACACCCCATTGGACAGTGTGTGCGCCATAAGCACCGTTGGACAGTGTGTGTGTGTCACAAACCCCTTTGAACAGTGTGTGTATCACAAACCCCATTGGACAAAGTGTGTGTGTCACACACCCCACTCGACAGCGTGTATGTCATAAACCCCATTGAACGGCGTGTGTGTGTCACAATTCCCATTGGACAGCGTGTGTGTGTGACAGTCCCCATTGTATAGCGTGTGTGTCACAAACCCCATGAGAAAGAGTGTGTGTCACAATCCCCATTGGAAGAGTCTGTGTGTCTCAAAACCCACTGGACAGCCTATGTGTTACAAAACCCATTGGATAGCGAGTGTGTGTCACAAACCCTATTGGACAGTGTGTTTGTCACAAAAACTACTGGACAGCGTGTGTGTTACAAACCCCATTGGACAGCTTGTGTTTCACAATCCCCATTGGACAGCGTGTGTGTCACAAAACCCATTGGCCAGAGTGTGTGTGTCACAAAACCCACTGCACAGCGTGTGTGTAATGAACCCGCTTAGACAGAGTGTGTGTGACAAACCCCTTTGAAAGAGTGTGTGTCACGAACCCCATTGGACAGAGAGTGTGTGACAAATCCCATTGAACAGCGTGTGTATGACAAAACCCACTGGACAGAGTGTGTCACGAATCCCATTGGACAGCGTGTTTGTCAGAAGCCCCATTGGACAGAGTGTGTGTGTCACAAACCCCATTGGACAGTATGTGCGTCACAATCCCCATTGGACAGCGTGTGTGTCACGAACCCGATTGGACAGCGTGTGTGTCACAATACCCGTTGTACAGTGTGTGTGTCACATTCCCCATTGGACAGCGTGTTTCACTAACCCCATTGCACAGAGTTTGTGTCACAAACCCCACTGGACAGCGTGTGTGTCACAAACCCCACTGGACAGAGTGTTTCTCACAATCCCCATTGGGCAGCGTGTGTGTCACATACCCCATTGGACAGCCTGTGTGTCACAAACCCCATTGGAAATTAGTACGTGTCACAAACCGCTTTGGATAGATTGTGTGTGTAACAAACTCCATTGTACAGATTGTTTGTCACAAGACCATTGGACAATGGGGTGTGTGTCACACACCCCATTGTACAGCGTGTTTGTCACAATCCTCACTGGACAGTGTGTGTGTCACAAAACCCATTGGACTGCGTGTGTGTGACAAATCCCATTGGACAGTGTGTGTATCACAAACACCATTTGACAGTGTGTGTGTGACAAACCCCTTGGACAGAGTGTGTGTGTCACAATCCCCATTGGACAGTGTGTGTGTCACAAACCCCATGGACAGCGTGTGTGTCACAACCCCATTGGACAGAGTGTGTGTGTGACAATCCCCATTGGACAGTGTGTGTGTCACAATCCCCATTGGACAGTGTGTGTGTCACAAACCCCATGGACAGCGTGTGTGTCACAAACCCCATTGGAAAGTAGTACATGTCACAAAACCCATTGGTAAGTAGTACCTGTCACAAACCGCATTGGATAGCGTTTGTGTGTCACAAACTCCATTGTACAGCTGGTTTGTCAGAATACCATTGGACAGAGTGTGTATGTCACAAACTCCACTGGAAAGTTTGTGTGTCACAAACACTTTTGGATAGCGTGTGTGTGTCACAAACCCTATGGGATAGTGAGTATGTCACAATCCCCATTGGACAGCGTGTGTGTCACAAACCCCATTAGAAAGTGTGTGTGTCACAAAACCCATTGGACATAGTGTGTGTGTCTCAAAACCCACTGGATAGTGTATGTGTCACAAAACCCATTGGATAGTGTGTGTGTGTGTCACAAACTCAATTGGACAACGTTTTTGTCACAAACCCCTATAGACAATGTGTGTGTCACAAACCCCATAGGACAGCGTGTGTGTGTCACAGTCCCCATTGTATAGCGTGTGTGTCACAAACCCCATTAGAAAGTGTGTGTGACATAAAACCCATTGGATAGCTTGTGTATGTCAGAAACCCTATTGGACAGTGTGTGTGTCACAAACCCCGCTCGACAGCGTGTGATTCACGAACCCCATTGGACAGCGTGTGTGTCACAAACCCCATTTGACAGCGTGTGTGCGTCACAATCCCAATTGCACAGTGTGTGTGTAACAACACCATTGGAAAGTGTGTGTGTCAGAAACCCTATAGCACAGCGTGTGTGTCGCAATCCCCATTGGACAGCGTGTGTGTCAGAAACCCCAATGCACACTGTGTCTGTCACAAACCCTATTGGACAGTGTGTGTGTCACAAAACCCATTGGACAGCATGCGTGTCACAAAAACCATTGGACCGTGTGTGTGTAACAAAACCAATTGGTTAGCGTGTGTTTCACAAACCCCATGGGACAGCGTGCGTGTGTCAGAAACCCCAATGGAAAGTGTCTGTGTCACAAACTCCGTTTTACAGCGTGTGTGTGACAAACCCCCTTGGACACCGTCTGTGTTCAATCCCCTTGGACAGATTGTGTGTGTCACAAACCCCATTGGACAGTGTGTGTCACAAACCCCATTGGACAACGTGTGTGTCACAAACCCCATTGAAAAGTGTATGTGTCACAAACCCCATTGGATAGCGAGTGTGTGTCACAAATCCTATTGGACAGTGTATGTGTCACAAACCGCACTGGACAGAGTGTGTGTGAGAAACCCCACTGGACTATGTGTGTGTCAAAAACCCCATTGGAGTGTGGGTGTGTCACAAACCCCATTGGACAGAGAGTGTGTGTCACAATTCCCGTTGGACAGAGTGTGTGTGACAAACCCCACTGGATAGCGTGTGAGTCACAAAACCCATTTGACAGCTTGTGTGTCACAAATGCCATTGGACAGATTGTGCATCACAAACCCCATTGGACAGCATGTGTTTCACTAACCCCATTGGACAGAGTGGGTGTGTCATAAACCCCATTGGAAAGTGTGTGTGTCACAAAACCGATTGGATAGCGTGTGTGTAAGAAACCCCATTAGAAAGTGTGTGTATCACAAACCCCATTGGATAGCATGTTTGTTTCACAAACCCTATTAAACAGTGTGTGTGTCACAAAATCCACTCGACAGCTTGATTATCACAAACCCCATTGGACAGCGTTTGTGTCACAAGTACCATTGGACAGAGTGTGTGTGTCACAAACCCCATTGGACAGTGTGTGTGCCACAAACCCCATTGGACAGATTGTATGTGTCATAAACCCCATTGGACAGCGAGTGTGTCACAAAACCCTTTGGACAGATTCTGTGTGTCAAAAACCCCATTGGACAGCGTGTGTGTATCACAATCCCCATTGGACAGTGTCTGTATCACAAACCCCATTGGACAGCGACTGTGTCACAAACACCATTGGACAACGTTTGTGCATCACAATCCCCATTAGCCAGTGTGTGTGTTCCAAAATCCTTTGTATAGCGTGTGTGTCACAAACCCGATTAGAAAGTGTGTGTGTCACAAACACCTTTGGATAGCGTGTGTGTGTCACAATCCCCATTGGACAGCATCCGTTTCACAAATACCATTGCACAGCGTGTGTGTCATAATCCCCATTGGACAGCGTGTGTGTTAAAAACAGCATTGGACATCGTGTGTGTGTCACAATCTCCATTGGAAAGCGTGTGTGTCACAAAACCGATTGTATAGCGTGTGTGTCACAAGTAACATTGGACAGAGTGTGTTTATCACAAACCCCATTGGACAGCGTGTGTGTCACGAACCCCATTGGACAGCGTGTGTGTCACAAGTACCATTGGACACAGAGTGTGTATAATAAACCCCATTGGACAGTGTGTGTGTCACAAAACCCTTTGGATAGCGTGTTTGTGTCACAAACCTGTTTAGAATGTGTGCGTGTCACGAACCCCTTTGGACAGCGTGTGTGTCACAAGACCCATTGGAATGATTGCGTGTTTCACAAACCCCATTGGACAGCGTGTGTGTCACAATAACCATTGGACAGCGTGTGTGTCATAATCCCCATTGGACAGCGTGTGTGTCACAAGACTCATTGGACAGAGTGTGCGTGTCACAAACCCCATTGGACAGCATGTTTGTCTCAATCCCCATTGGACAGATTGTGTGTGTCACATACTCCATTGGACATCGTCTGTTTCACAAACCCCATTGGACAGCATGTGTGTCACAAACACAATTGGACAGTGTGTGTGTCACAAAACCCTTTGGAAATTGTGCATGTCACAAATACCATTGGATAGTGTGCCTATATCCACATTGGATAGAGTGTGTGTGTCGCAATCCCCATTGGACAGTGTCTGTGTCACAAACCCCATTGCACAGCGTGTGTGTCACAAACACCATTGGACAGAGTGTGTGTATCACAATCCACATTGGAAAGTGTGTGTGTCACAAAACCGACTGGATAGCGTGTGTGTCAGAAACCCCATTAGAAAGTGTGTTTTTCAGAAACCCCTTTGGGTAGCGTGTGTATTTCACAAACCCTATTGCACAGTGTGTGTGTCACAAACTCCACTCAACAGCGTGTGTATCACGAACCCCATTGGACAGCGTGTGTGTCACAAGTACCATTGACCAGAGTGTGTGTGTCACAAACCCCATTGGACAGTGTGTCTGTCACAATCCCCATTGGACAGCGTTTGCGTCACAAACACCATTGGACAAATTGTGTGTGTCACAAACTCCATTGTACAGCGAGTGTGTCACAAAACCCATTGGACAGATTGTGTATGTCACAAACCCCATTGTACAGCGTGTGTTTCACAAACCCCATTGGACAGCTTGTGTGTGTCACAATCCCCATTGGACAGTGTCTGTATCACAAACCCCATTGCACTGCGAGTGTGTCACAAACACCATTGGACATCGTGTGTGTGTCACAATCCCCATTAGACAGTGTGTGTGTCACAAAACCCTTTGTACAGCGTGTGTGTCACAAATCCCATTAGAAAGTGTGTGTGTCACAAACACCATTGGATAGCGTGTGTGTGTCACAAACCCTATTGGACAGTGTGTGTGCCACAAAACCTTTGGACAGTGTGTGTGTCACAAACCCCATTGGACAGCATCGCTGTCACAAACACCATTGGACAGCGTGTGTGTCACAATCCCCATTGGACAGCGTGTGTGTTACAAAAAGCATTGGGCAGCGTGTGTGTGTCGCAATCTCCATTGGACAGCGTGTTTGTCACAAACCCCATTGGACAATGTGTTTGTCACAAACCCCATTGGACAGTGTGTTTCTGTCACAAACCCAATTGGACAGAGTGTGTGTCACAATCCCCGTTGGACAGTGTGTGTGTCACATAACCGGTTGCATAGCGTGTATGTCACAAGTACCATTGGACAGAGAGTGTTTTTCACAAACCCCAGTGGACAGCGTGTGTGTCACGAACCCCATTGAACATCGTGTGTGTGACAAGTACCATTGGACACAGAGTGTGTATCACAAAAACCATTGAACAGTGTATGTGTCACAAAACCCTTTGGATAGCGTGTTTGTGTCACAAACCCCTTTAAAAAGTGTGCGTGTCACAAACCTCATTGGATAGCGTGTGTGTGTAACAAACCCTATTGGACAGCGTGTGTGTCACAATACCCAGTGGGCAGCGTGTGTGTCACAATCCCCATTGGACAGCGTGTGTGTCACAATCCCCATTGGACAGATTGTGTGTGTCATAAACCCCATTGTACAGTGTGTGTGTGTCACAAACCCCATAGGACAGTGTATGTGTCACAAAACCCATCGGTCAGCGTGTTTGTCACAATCCCCATTGGCCATCGTCTGTGTCACAAACCCCATTGGACAGCATGTGTGTCACAAACACCATTGGACAGTGTGTGTGACACAAAACCCTTTGGAAATTGTGTATGTAACAAACCCCATTGGATAGCTTGTGTATGTCACAATCCCCATTGCAGCGTCTGTGTCACAAACCCCATGGTCAATGTGTGTATGTCGCAATCCCCATTGGACAGTGTCTGTGTCACAAAACCCATTCAACAGCGTGTGTGTCATAAACCCCATTGGACAGCGTGTGTGTGTCACAATCCCCATTGGACACTGTGTGTGTGTCACAAATCCCATTGGACAGCGTGTGTGTCACAATCCCCATTGGACAGATTGTGTGTCTCTCAAACCCTTTGTATAGTGTGGGTGTCACAAACCCCATTAGATAGTGTGAGTGTCACAAACCCCATTGGATAGCGTGTGTGTGTCACAAGCCCTATTAGACAGCGTGTGTGTCACAAACCCCTCTGGACAGCGTGTGTGTCACGAACCCCATTAGGCAGCGTGCGTGTCACAAGACCCATTGGACAGAGTGTGTGTGTTCACAAAACCCTTTGTATAGCGTGTGTGTCACAAACCGCTTTAGAAAGTGTGTGTGTCACAATCCTTATTGGACAGTGTGCGTATGTCACAAACCCCATTGGATAGCATGTGTGTCGCGAACCCCTTTAGACAGCGTCTGTGTAACAAGCACCATTAGACAGAGTGTGTGTGTCACAAACCCCATTGGAATGTTTATGTGTCACAAACCCCACTGGATAGCGTGTGTGTGCCACCAACCCTATTGGACAGTCTGTGTGTCACAAACCCCACTGGACAGAGTGAGTGTCACGAACCCCGTTGGACAGCGTGTATGTGTCACAATCCCCATTAGACAGTGTGTGTGTCACAAACCCCACTGGACAGAGTGTGTGTCACGAACCCCATTGGACAGTGTGTGTGGCACAAACCCCTTTGGAGAGAGTGGGTGTCACAAACCCAATTTGACAGCGTGTGTGTCACAAACACCATTGGACAGTGGTCGTGTCACAAACCCCATTGGACAGTGTGTGTGTGTCACAATCCCAGTTGGACAGAGTGTGTGTGACAAACCCCACTGGACAGTGTGTGTGTCACAAACCCCCCTGGACAGTGTGTGTGTCACAAAACCGAATGGACAGCTTGTGTGTCATAAACCCCATTTTACAGCGTGTGTGTGTCACAATCTCCATTGGACATCGTGTATGTCACAAACACCATTGGACAGCATGTGTGTGTCACAATCCTAATTGCACATTTTGTGTGTAACATCCCCATTGGAAAGTGTCTGTGTCACAAACCCTATTGGACAGCGTGTGTGTCGCGATCCCCCATTGGACAGCGTGTGTGTCAGAAATCCCATTGGAAAGTGTGTGTGTCACAAACCCCATTGGATAGCGTGTTTGTGTCACAAAGCCCATTATAAATTGTGCGTGTCACAAAGCACATTGGATAGCGTGTGTGTGTCACAAACCCTATTTGTCAGTGTTTATGTCACAATCCCCATTGGACAGCCTCTGTGTCACAAACCCCATTGGACAGCCTGTGTTTAACGAACACCATTGGACAGCATGTGTGTCACAAGACCGATTGGTCAGAGTATGTGTGTCACAAACCACATTAGACAGTGTGTGTGTGTCACAAACCCTATCGGACTTTGTGTGTGTCACAAAACCCATTGGACAGCATACGTGTCACAAACACCATTGGTCAGTTTCTGTGTAACAAACCCAATTGGTCAGCGTGTGTGTCATAAACCCCATGGAACAGCGTGTGTGTGTCACATACCCTATGGGATAGTGTGTGTGTCACAAACCCCACCGGACAGCGTTTGTGTCACGAACCCCATTAGACAGCGTGTATGTCACAAGACCCATTGGACAGAGTGTGTGTGTCACAAACACCATTGGACAGCGTGTGTTTCACAAACACCATTGGACAGTGTATCTGTGTCACAATCTCCATTCGACAGTGTCTGTGTCTCAGAACCCATTGGATAGAGAGTGTGTCACAAACCACATTAGAAAATGTGTGTTTCACAAATCCCATTGGATAGTGTGTGTGTGTCACAAACCCCATTGGACAGTGTGTGTGTCAAAAACCCCACTGGACAGCGTGTGTGTCACGAACCTCATTGGACAGCGTGTGTGTCACAAGACACATTGCACAGAGCCTGTGTGTCACAAACCCCATTGGACAACGTGTGTGTCACAACCCCCAATGGACAGCCTGTGTGTCACAAACACCATTGGACAGACTGTGTGTGTCACAAACCCCATTGGACAGCCTTAGTGTCACAATCCCCATTGGAGAGCGTGTGTGTGTCACAATCGCCATTGGACAGATTGTGAGTGTCACAAACCCCATTGGACAGAGTGTGTGTGTAACAAAACCCACTGGACAGTGTATGTGTCACAAACCCCATTGGACAGCATGCGTGTCACAAACACAATTGGACAGTGTGTGTATGTCACAAACCCCTTTGGGTAGCGTGTGTGTGACACAAACCCTATTGGACAGTGTGTATGTCACAATCCCCATTGTACAGCATCTGTGTCACAAACCCCATTGGACAGAGGGTGTGTCACAAACGCCATTGGAAATCGTGTGTGTGTCACAAGCCCCATTCGATAGCGTGTGTGTCACAAACCCGATGCGGTATCGTGTGTCTCACAAACCCTATTGGACAGTGTGTGTGTCACAAAACCCATTGTATAGCATGTGTGTCACAAACCCCACTAGAAAGTGTGTGTGTCACAAACCCCATTCGATAGCGTGTGTGTCACAAACACCATTGGACAGTGTGTGTTTCACAAACCCCATTGGTAAGCGTGTTTGTGTCAGAAACCTCATTGAAAAGTGTATGTGTCACAAACCCCATTGGAGAGCATGTATGTCACAAGCCCATTGGACAGAGTTTGTGTCACAAAACCCATTGGACAGCATGCGTGTCACAAACACCATTGGACAGTGTGTGTGTAACAAACCCAACTGGGCCGCGTGTGTAGTCACAAACCCGATGGGACAGCGTTTGTGTGTCACAAACCCCATTGGAAAGTGTGCGTGCCACAAACCACATTGGATAGAGTGTGTGTGTCACAATCCCCATTGGACAGCGTCTGTGTCACAAACCCCAATGCACAGCGTGTGTGTCACAAACACCATTGGACAGACTGTGTGTGTCACAGTCCCAATCGGATATTGTGTGTGTCACCAAACCGATTGGATAGCGCGTGTGTCACAAACCACATTAGAAACTGTGTGTTTCACAAACCCCATTGGATAGCGTGTGTGTGTCACAAACCCTCTTGGACAGTGTGTGTGTCACAGACCTCACTGGACAGTTTGTGTGTCACGAATCCCACTGGACAGATTGTGTGTTTAACAAACCCCATTGGATAGCGTGTGTGTCACAAGAACTATTGGACACAGTGTGTGTGTCACAAACCCCATTGGAAAGCGTGCGTGTCACAAACCCCATGTGACAGTGTGTGTGTCACAATCCCCATTGTACAGTGTGTTTGTGACAAACCCCATTGGACAGAGTGTGTGTGTCACAATCCCCATTGGACAGCGTGTGTGTCACAAACCCCATAGGACAGCTTGTGAGTCACAAGCCCCCCTGGACAGTGTGTTTGACACAAATCCCATTGGACAGAGTGTGTGTCATAAAACCCATTGCAAAGCATGTGTGTCACAATCCCCTTTGGACAGAGTGTGTGTCAGAAACCCCTTTGGACAGTGTGTGTCACAAATCTCATTGGACAGCGTGTGTGTCACAAACCGCGTTGGAGAGAGTGTACGTGTCACAATACCTATGGACAGTGTGTGTGTCACGTTCCCCATCAATCAGTGTGTGTGTCACTAACCCCATTGCACAGAGTTTGCCTCACAAACCCCATTGGACAGCGTGAGTGTCACAAACCCCACTGAAGAGCCTGTGTGTGTCACAAACCCCCCTGGTCAGTGTGTGTGTCACAAAACCCATTTGACAGCGTGTGTGTCACAAGCACCGTTGGACAATGTGTGTGTCACAAACCCCATTGGACAGCGAGTGTGTGTCACAAACCCTACTGGTCCCTGTGTGTGTAAAAAACCCCATTGGACAGCGAGTGTGTCACAAGCACATTGGACAGAGTGTGTTGCACAAAACCTATTAGACAGCATGAGAGTCAGAAACACCATTGGACAGTGTGTGTGTCATAAACCCTTTTGGAAATAGTGTGTGTGTCAGAAGCCCCATTGGACTGTGTGTGTCTCAAAACCCCATTGGATCGCGTGTGTCTCACAAACCCTATTGGACAGTGAATGCTTCACAAACCCCACTGGACAGCGTGTGTGTCACAAGACCCATTGGACAGTGTGTGTGTGTCATAAACCCCATTGGACAGCGTGTGTGTCACAAACCCCACTGGACAGCGTGTGTGTCACGAACATCATTGGACAGCATGTGTGTCACAAGACCCATTGGACAGAGTTTGTGTGTCACAAACTCCATTGTACAGTGTGTGTGTCACAAAAACCGTTGGACAGCGTGTGTGTCACAATACCCGTTGGACAGCGTGTGTGTGAAAAACACCATTGGACAGCGTGTGTGTCAAAATCCCTATTGGACAGAGTGTGTGTGTCTCAAACCACGTTGGAAAGTGTATGTGTCACAAAACCCATTGGATTGCGAGTGTGTGTCACAAAACCTATAGGACAGTGTGTGTGTCACAAATCGCACTGGACAGAGTGTGTGTCACGAACCCCATTACAGAGCGTCTATGTGTCACTATCCCCATTGGACAGACTGTGTGTCACAAACCCAACTGGAAAGAGTTTGTGTCACGAACCCAATTGGACAGAGTGTGTGTAAGAAAACTCATTGGACTATGTGTGTGTCACAAACCCCATTGCACAGTGGGTGTGTCACAAACCGAATTGGACAGAGAGTGTGTGTCAGAATCCCTGTTGGTCAGAGTGTGTGTGACAAACCCCACTGGACAGCGTGTGTGTCACAAAACCCATTTGACAGCGTGTGTGTCACAAATGGCATTGGACAGAGTGTGTGTCACAAACACCATTGGACAGTGTGTGTGTGTCACAAACCCCTTTGGATAGCGTGTGTATGTCACAAACCCTATTGGACAGTGGGTGTGTCACAATCCCCATTGTACAGCATCTGTGTAACAAACCCCATTGGACAGCGGGTGTCTCACAAACACCTTTGGAAATCGTGTGTGTGTCACAAGCCCCATTGGACAGTGTGTGTGTCACAAGACCCATTGGACAGAGTGTGTGTGTCACAAGACCCATTGGACAGAGTGTGTGTCACAAACCCCATTGGAAAGGATGTGTGTCACAAGACCCATTCGACAGACTGTGTGTGTCACAATCTCCATTGGACAGCGTGTGTGTCAGAAAACCCATTGGACAGCCAGTGTGTGTCACAAACCCCATTTGACAACGTGTGTGTCACAAACACCACTGGTCAGTGTGAGTGTCACAAACCCCATTGGACAGCGTGTTTGTGTCACAAACCCTATTGGACAGCACGTGTGCCACAAACCCCTCTGGACAGCGTGTGTGTCACGAACCCCATTAGACAATGTGCGTGTCACAAGACCCATTGGACAGAGTGTGTGTGTCACAAACCCCATTGGACAACGTGTGTAATCACGATCCCTATTGGATAGTGTTCATGTCACAATCCCCATTGGACAGCGTCTGTGTCACAAACCCCATTGGACTGCTTGTGTGTCACAAACACCATTGGACATAGTGTGTGTGTCACAATGCCCATTGGACAGAGTGTGTGTCACAAAACCCTTTGTATAGCGTGTGTGTCACAAACCACTTTAGAAAGTGTGTGTGTCACAATCCCTACTGGACAGTGTGCGTGTGTCACAAACCCCGTTGGATAGCGTGTGTGTCACAAACCCCATTGGATAGCGTGTGTGTCACAAACACTATTGGACAGTGTGTGTGTCACAAACCACACTGGACAGTGTGTGTGTCACAAACCCCATTGGTTAGCGTGTGTGTCACGAACCCCACTGGACATCGTGTGTGTGTTTTTACAATCCCCATTGGACAGCTTGTGTGTCACAAACCCCATTGGACCGTGTGTGAGTCACAAACCACACTGGACAGTGTGTGTGTCACAAACCCCATTGGACAGAGTGTGTGTGACAAACCCCATTGGATAGAGTGTGTGTGTAACAATGCCCATTGGACAGAGTGTGTGTCACAAAACCCTTTGTATAGCGTGTGTGTCACAAAGCACTTTAAATAGTGTGTGTGTCACAATCCCTACTGGACAGTGTGCGTGTGTTACAAACCCTATTGGATAGCGTGTGTGTCACAAACACTATTGGACAGCGTGTGTGTCACAGGCTCATTGGACAGATTGTGTGTGTCACAAAACCCATTGGAAAGTTTATGTGTCACAAACCCTATTGGATAGCGTGTGTGTGCCACAAACCCTATTGGACAGTCTGTGTGTCTCAAACCCCACTGGACAGAGTGTGTATCACGAACCCCGTTGGTCAGCGTGTATGTGTCACAATCCCCATCAGACAGCGTGTGTGTCACAAAACCCATTGGACAGTGTGTGTGTCAAAAACCCCACTGGACAGTGTGTGTGTCACGAACCCAATTGGACAGCGTGTGTGTCACAAGCCCATTGGATAGATTGAGTGTGTCAAAAACACTATTGTACAGCGTGTTTTTCACTATCCCCATTGGACAGAGTGTTTGTGAGAAACCCCAATGGAAAGTGTGCGTGTCACAAACCCCAGTGGACAGAGTGATTGTGAGAAACCCCACTGGACAGTGTGTGTGTCACAAACCCCACTGGACTGTGTGTGTGTCACAAACCCTCCTGGACATTGTGTGTGTCACGATCCCCATTGGACAGAGTGTGTGTGTCACATACCCCATTGGACAGCGTGTGCTTTTCACACTCCCTATTGGACATTGTGTGTGGCACAAACCCCTTTGGAGAGAGTGGGTGTCACAAACCCAATTTGACAGTGTGTGTGTCACAAACACCATTCGACAGGTTGTGTTTATGACAAACCGCATTGGACAATGTGTGTGTCACAAACCCCATTGGACAGCATGTGTGTGTCACAATCCCAGTTGGACAGTTTGTGTGTAACAAACCCAATTGGTCAGCGTGTGTGTCACAAACCTCATTGGACAGCGTGTTTGTCACAATCCCCATTGGACAGTGTGTTTGACAAAAACACCATTGGACAGCGTCTCTGTGTCACAATCCCCATTCGACAGTGTCTGTGTCACAATCCCCATTGGACAGATTGTGTGTGTCACAAACTCCATTGGACAGTGTGCGTGTCAAAAACCCCACTGTGCAGCGTGTGTGTCACGAACCCCATTGGACATCGTGTGTGTGTTTTTACAATCCCCATTGGACAGCGTGTGTGTCACAAACCCCATTGGACAGTGTGTATGTCACAAACCACACTGGACAGTGTATGTGTCACAAACCCCATTGGACAGAGTGTGTGTGACAAACCCCATTGGACAGAGTGTGTGTGAGAAACCCCATTGGACAGTGTGTGTGTCACAAACAGTCATGGACATTGTGTGTGTCACAATCCCCATTGGTGAGCGTGTGTGTCACAAGCCCCATTGGACAGAGTGTGTGTGTAACAAAACCCAGTGGACAGTGCATGTTTCAAAAACCCCACTGGATAGCGTGTGTGTGTCACAAACCCTATTGGACAGTGTGTGTGTCACAAACCCCATGTGACAGTGTGTGTGTGTCACAAACCCCATTGGAAAGTGTGTGTGTTACAAACCTCACTGGACAGCGTGTGTGTGTCACAAACACTATTTGACCGTGTGTATGTCACAATCCCCATTGGACAGTGTCTGTGTCACAAACCCAATTGGACCGTGTGTGTGTGTCACAAACACCATTGGACATCGTGTTTGTGTGACAATCCCAATTGGACAGTGTGTGTGTCACAAAAACCACTGTATAACGTATGTGTCACAAACCCCATTAGAAAGTGTGTGTGTCACAAACCCTATTGCACAGTGTGTGTGTCACAAACACCATGGGACAGCGTGTGTGTGTCACAAACCCCATTGGACAGATTGTGTGTGCCACAAACCCCATTGAAAAGTGTGCGTGTCACAAACCCCATTGGATAGCGTGTGTGTGTCAAAAACCCTGTAGGACAGTGTGTATGTCACAATCTCCATTGGACTGTGTCTGTGTCACAATCCCCATTGGACAGCGTGTGTGTCACAAACCCCACTGGGCAGAGTGTTTGTGCGAAACCCCATTGGACAGTGAGTGTTTCACAAATCCCATTGGACAGTGTGTATGTCACAAACCGTCATAGACATTGTGTGTGTCACAATCCCCACTGGTGACCGTGTGTGTCACAATCCCCATTGGACAGTGTGTGTGTCACAATCCCCATTGGACAGCGTGTATGTCACAAACCCCATTGGACAGTGTGTATGTCACAATCCCCATTGGACAGTGTGTGTATCACAATCCCCATTGGACAGTGTGTGTCACAAACCCCATTGGACAGCGTGTATGTCACAAACCCCATTGGACAGTGTGTATGTCACAATCCCCATTGGACAGTGTGTGTATCACAATCCCCATTGGATAGCGTGTATGTCACAATCCCCATTGGACAGTGTGTGTGTCACAATCCCCATTGGACAGCGTGTATGTCACAAACCCCATTGGACAGTGTGTATGTCACAATCCCCATTGGACAGTGTGTGTATCACAATCCCCATTGGATAGCGTGTGTGTGTCACAAACCCCATTGGAAAGAGTGTGTGTCACAAACCCCAGTGGACAGCATATGTTTCACAAACCCCATTTGATAGCATGTGTATGTCACAAACCCTATTGGAAATTGTATGTGTCACAAACCCTTTGGAAAGTGTGTGTGTCACAAACCCCATTAGATAGAGTGTGTGTGACAAACCCCATTGGACAGAGTGTGTGTCACAAACCCCATTGGACAGAGTGTTTGTGAGGAACCTCATTGGACAGTGAGTGTCTCTCAAACCCCATTGGACAGTGTGTGTGTCAGAAACCGTCATAGACATTGTGTGTTTCACAATCCCCACTGGGGAGCGTGTGTGTCACAAACCCCATTGGACAGTGTGTGTTTCACGAACCCCATTGGACAGCATGTGTGTCACAATCACCATTGAACAGCGTATGTGTGACAAGCCCCATTGGACAGAGTGTGTGTGTCACGTAAACCCATTTTACAGTGTGTGTGTCACAAACCCCACTGGACAGAGTGTGTGACACGAACCCCATTGGACATCGTGTGTGTGTTTTTACAATCCCCATTGGACAGCGTGTGTGTCACAAACCCCATTGGACAGTGTGTGTGTCATAAACCACACTGGACAGAGTGTGTGTCACAAACCCCATTGGACAGAGTGTGTTTGACAAACCCCATTGGACAGTGTGTGTGTCACAAACAGTCATGGACATTGTGTGTGTCACAATCCCCATTGGTGAGTGTGTGTGTCACAAACCCCATTGGACAGTGTGTGTGTCACAAACCCCATTGGACAGCATGCTTGCCACAAACACCATTGGACAGTGTGTGTGTCACAATCCCCATTGGACAGAGTGTGTGTCACAAACCCCATTGGACAGTGTGTATGTCACAAACCACACTGGACAGTGTATGTGTCACAAACCCCATTGGACAGAGTGTGTGTGACAAACCCCATTGGACAGAGTGTGTGTGAGAAACCCCATTGGACAGTGTGTGTGTCACAAACAGTCATGGACATTGTGTGTGTCACAATCCCCATTGGTGAGCGTGTGTGTCACAAGCCCCATTGGACAGAGTGTGTGTGTAACAAAACCCAGTGGACAGTGCATGTTTCAAAAACCCGACTGGATAGCGTGTGTGTGTCACAAACCCTATTGGACAGTGTGTGTGTCACAAACCCCATGTGACAGTGTGTGTGTGTCACAAACCCCATTGGAAAGTGTGTGTGTTACAAACCTCACTGGACAGCGTGTGTGTGTCACAAACACTATTTGACCGTGTGTATGTCACAATCCCCATTGGACAGTGTCTGTGTCACAAACCCAATTGGACCGTGTGTGTGTGTCACAAACACCATTGGACATCGTGTTTGTGTGACAATCCCAATTGGACAGTGTGTGTGTCACAAAAACCACTGTATAACGTATGTGTCACAAACCCCATTAGAAAGTGTGTGTGTCACAAACCCTATTGCACAGTGTGTGTGTCACAAACACCATGGGACAGCGTGTGTGTGTCACAAACCCCATTGGACAGATTGTGTGTGCCACAAACCCCATTGAAAAGTGTGCGTGTCACAAACCCCATTGGATAGCGTGTGTGTGTCAAAAACCCTGTAGGACAGTGTGTATGTCACAATCTCCATTGGACTGTGTCTGTGTCACAATCCCCATTGGACAGCGTGTGTGTCACAAACCCCACTGGGCAGAGTGTTTGTGCGAAACCCCATTGGACAGTGAGTGTTTCACAAATCCCATTGGACAGTGTGTATGTCACAAACCGTCATAGACATTGTGTGTGTCACAATCCCCACTGGTGACCGTGTGTGTCACAATCCCCATTGGACAGTGTGTGTGTCACAATCCCCATTGGACAGCGTGTATGTCACAAACCCCATTGGACAGTGTGTATGTCACAATCCCCATTGGACAGTGTGTGTATCACAATCCCCATTGGATAGCGTGTGTGTGTCACAAACCCCATTGGAAAGAGTGTGTGTCACAAACCCCAGTGGACAGCATATGTTTCACAAACCCCATTTGATAGCATGTGTATGTCACAAACCCTATTGGAAATTGTATGTGTCACAAACCCTTTGGAAAGTGTGTGTGTCACAAACCCCATTAGATAGAGTGTGTGTGACAAACCCCATTGGACAGAGTGTGTGTCACAAACCCCATTGGACAGAGTGTTTGTGAGGAACCTCATTGGACAGTGAGTGTCTCTCAAACCCCATTGGACAGTGTGTGTGTCAGAAACCGTCATAGACATTGTGTGTTTCACAATCCCCACTGGGGAGCGTGTGTGTCACAAACCCCATTGGACAGTGTGTGTTTCACGAACCCCATTGGACAGCATGTGTGTCACAATCACCATTGAACAGCGTATGTGTGACAAGCCCCATTGGACAGAGTGTGTGTGTCACGTAAACCCATTTTACAGTGTGTGTGTCACAAACCCCACTGGACAGAGTGTGTGACACGAACCCCATTGGACATCGTGTGTGTGTTTTTACAATCCCCATTGGACAGCGTGTGTGTCACAAACCCCATTGGACAGTGTGTGTGTCATAAACCACACTGGACAGAGTGTGTGTCACAAACCCCATTGGACAGAGTGTGTTTGACAAACCCCATTGGACAGTGTGTGTGTCACAAACAGTCATGGACATTGTGTGTGTCACAATCCCCATTGGTGAGTGTGTGTGTCACAAACCCCATTGGACAGTGTGTGTGTCACAAACCCCATTGGACAGCATGCTTGCCACAAACACCATTGGACAGTGTGTGTGTCACAATCCCCATTGGACAGAGTGTGTGTGTCAAAACCCATTGGACAGTGTGTGTGTCACAAATGCCATTGGACAGACTGTGTGTGTCACAAACCCAATTGGACAGTGTGTGTGTCATAAACCCGGTTGGACAACGTGTGTGTGTCACAATCCCCATTGGACAGTGTGTGTGTGTCACAAACCCCATTGGACAGAATGTGTGTGTAACAAAACCCAGTGGACAGTGCATGTTTCAAAAACCCCACTGGGTAGCGTGTGTGTGTCAAAAACCTTATTGGACAGTGTGTGTGTCACAAACCGATGGGACAGTGTGTGTGTGTCACAAACCCCATTGGAAAGCGAGTGTGTCACAAACCCAATTATTCAGCGTGTGTGTCACAAACTCCATGGAACAGCGTGTGTGTGTCACAAACCCCATTGGAAAGTGTGTGTGTTACAAACCTCACTGCACAGCGTGTGTGTTTCACAAACCCCATGAGAAAGTGTGCGTGTCACAAACACTATTGGATACCGTTTGTGTGTCACAAACACCATTGGACAGTGTGTATGTCACAATCCCCATTGGACAGTGTCTGTGTCACAAACCCCATTGGACAGTGTGTGTGTGTAAACAAACACCTTTGGACATCATGTGTGTGTGACAATCCCCAGTGGACAGTGTGTGTGTCACAAAAACCACTGTATAGCGTATGTGTCACAAACCCCATTAGAAAGTGTGTGTGTCACAAACCCCATTGCACAGTGTGTGTGTCACAAACACCATGGGACAGCGTGTGTGTGTCACAAACCCCATTTGAAAGTGTGTGTGTCACAAACCCCATTGGAAAGTGTGCGTGTCACAAACCCCATTGGATAGCGTGTGTGTGTCAAAAACCCTATTGGACAGTGTGTATGTCACAATCTCCATTGGACTGTGTCTGTGTCACAATCCCCATTGGACAGCGTGTGTGTCACAAACCCCATTGGACAGAGTGTTTGTGAGAAACCCCATTGGACAGTGAGTGTGTCACAAACCCCATTGGACAGTGTGTGCGTCACAAACCGTCATAGACATTGTGTGTGTCACAAACCCCATTGGACAGTGTGTATGTCACAATCCACATTGGACAGTGTCTTTGTCACAAACCCCATGGGACAGCGTTTGTATGTCGGAATCCCCATTGGACAGCGTCTGTGTCACAAACCACATTGCACAGCGTGTGTGTCGCAAACACCATTGGACAGAGTGTGTGTGTCACAATCCCCATTGGACCGTGTGTGTAAACAAACCCTATTGCACAGTGTGTGTGTCAAAAACACCAGGGGACAGCGTGTGTGTGTCACAAACCCCATTGGACAGATTGTGTGTTTCACAAACCCCGTAGGACAGCGTGTGTGTCACAATCCCCATTGGACAGCGTGTATGTCACAAACCCCATTGGACAGTGTGTATGTCACAATCCCCATTGGACAGCGTCTGTGTCACAAACCCCATGGGACAGCGTTTGTATGTCGCAATCCCCATTGGACAGCGTCTGTTTCACAGACCACATTGCACAGCGTGTGTGTCGCAAACACCATTGGACAGAGTGTGTGTGTCACAATCCCCATTGGACCGTGTGTGTAAACAAACCCTATTGGACAGTGTGTGTGTCACAAACCCCATTGGACAGTGTGTATGTCACAATCCCCATTGGAGAGCGTCTGTGTCACAAACCCCATGGGACAGCGTTTGTATGTCGCAATCCCCATTGGACAGCGTCTGTGTCAAAAACCACATTGCACAGCGTGTCTGTCGCAAACACCATTGGACAGAGTGTGTGTGTCACAATCCAAAGTGGACCGTGTGTGTAAACAAACCCTATTGCACAGTGTGTGTGTCACAAACACCATGGGACAGCGTGTGTGTGTCACAAACCCCATTGGAAAGTGTGTGTGTCACAAACCCCGTAGGACAGTGTGTGTGTCACAATCCCCATTGGACAGCGTGTGTGTCACAAACCCCATTGGACAGATTGAGTGTGTCACAAACCCCGTTGGAGAGCGTGTGCGTCAGAAACCCCGTTGGACAGCGTGTGTGTGTCACTATCCCCTTTGGACAGTGTGTGTGTGTCACAAACATCATTGGACAGCGTGTGTGTCACAAATACCTTTGGACAGTGTGTGTGTCACTAATGCCATTGGACAGCTTTTGTGTCACAAACACTATTGGACAGTGTGTGTGTCACAAGCCCATTGGACTGAGTGTGTGTGTCACAAAACCCCTTTGGAAAGTGTATGCGTCACAAACGCCAATGGATATCGTGTGTGTGTCACAAACCCTATTGGACAGTGTGTGTCACAAACCCCACTGGAAAGAGTGTGTGTCACAAACCCCATTGGACAGACTGTGTGTCACGAACTCCATTGGACAGCGTGTGAGTCACATGCCCATTGGACAGATTGTGTGTGTCACAAACCCCATTGTACAGCGTGTTTGTCACAATCCCCATTGGACAGAGTGTGTGTGTCGCAATCCCCATTGGACAGTGTATGTGTGTCACAAACCCCATTGGACAGATTGTATGTGTCACAAACCCCATTGTACAGCGTGTTTATCACAATCCCCATTGGACAGCGTGTGTGTGTCACAAACCCCATTGGGAAGTGTGTGTGTCACAAACCCAATTGGAAAGTTTGTGTGTCACAAACCCAATTGTTCAGCGTGTGTGTCACAAACCCCATGGGACAGTGTGCGTGTCACAAACCCCTTTGGATAGCGTGTGTGTGTCACAATCCCTTTTGGACAGTTTGTATGTCACAATCCCCATTGGAGAGTGTCTGTGTCACAAACCCCATTGGACAGTGTGTGTGTCACAAACCCCATTGGACATCGTGGGTGTGTCACAATCCCCATTGGACAGTGTGTGTGTGTCACAAACCCCATTGGACAGAGTGTGTGACACAAACCCCATTGGACAGTGTGTGTGTCACAATAACCACTGTATAGCGTGTGTGTCACAAACCCCATTAGAAAGTGTGTGTTTTTCACAAACCCCATTGGGTAGCGTGCGTGTGTCACAAACTCCATTGGACAGTCTGTGTGTCACAATCCCCTTTGGACAGTGTTTGTGTCACAAACCCTATTGGCAGTGTGTGTGTCACATACCCCATTGCACAGCGTGTGTGTGTCACAATCCCCGTTGGACAGGGTGTGTGTCACAAACCTCATTGGACAGCGTGTTTGTATAACAATCCCCAATGGACAGTGTGTGACACAAACCCCAGTGGACAGCGTGTGTGTGTCACAATCCCCTTTGGACAGTGTGTGTGTGTCACAAACATCATTGGACAGCGTGTTGGTCACAATCCCCATTGGACAGCGTGTGTGTCAAAAACCCCATTGGACAGAGTGTGTGTGACAAAACCCATTGGACGTAGTGTTTGTGAGAAACACCTTTGGTTAGTATGTGTCTCACAAACCCCATTGGACAGTGTGTGTGTCACAAACCGTCATAGATATTGTGTGTGTCACAATCCCCACTGGTGAGTGTGTGTGTCACAAACCTGTTTGAACAGTGTGTGTGTCACAAACCGTATTGGACAGCGTGTGTGTCACAAGCCCATTGGACAGAGTATGTGTGTCACAAAACCCACTGGAGAGCGTGTGTGTCACAAGCCCATTGCACAGAGTGTGTGTGTCACAAACCCCATTGTACAGTGTGTTTGTCACAATCCCCATTGGAAAGGGTGTGTCACAAACCCCTTTGGACAGTGTGTGTGTCACAAACCCCATTGGACAGTGTGTGTGTCACAATCCCCTTTGGACAGCGAGTGTGTCACAAAACCCATTGGGCAGCGTGTTTGTATAACAATCCCCATTGGACAGTGTGTGTATGTCCACAAACCCCATTGGACAGAGTGTTTGTCATACCCCATTGGACAGTGTGTGTGTCACAAAGCGCCTTGGACAGTGTCTGTGTCACAAACACCATTCAACAGCATGTGTGTGTCACAATCCCCATTGGACAGCGTGTTTTGACAAACACCATTGGACAGCATGCGTGTCACAAACACCATTGGACAGCGTGTGTGTGTCGTAATCTCCATTGGACAGCGTGTGTGTCACAAACCCCATTGGACAGTGTGTGTGTCACAAACCCCATTGGACATCGTGTGTGTGTCACAATCCCCATTGGACAGTGTGTGTGTGTCACAAACCCCATTGGACAGTGTGTGTGTCACAATCCCCTTTGGACAGTGTTTGTGTCACAAACCCCATGGGCAGTGTGTGTGTCACGAACCCAGTTGGACAGCGTATGTGTCACAAGCCCCATTGGACAGAGTGTGTGTGTTACAAAAACCCATTAGACAGTGTGTGTGTCACAAACCCCATTGGACAGCGTGTGTGTTACAAACAGCATTGGACAGCGTGTGTTTGTCACAAACCCGTTTGGACAGAGTGGGTGTGACAAACCCATTGGGCAGCATGTGCGTGTCACGAACCCCTTTGGACAGCGTGTGAGTCACAACCCCCATTTGACCGAGTGTGTGTGTCACAAATCCCATTGGACAGCGTGTGTCTCACAAACCCCATTGGACAGCATGTGTGTGTCACAAACCCCATTGGACAGCGTGTGTGTCACACACCCCATTGTACTGCGTGTGTTTCATAAACCGCATTGGACAGCATGTGTGTGTCACAATCCCTATTGGACAGTGTATGTGTGTCATAATAGCCATTGGACAGCGTGTGTGTCACAAACCCCTTTGGACAGTGTGTGTGTGTCACGGAGGCACCCCGCTGGTCAATTTAAGGGACAACAAGGTCCAAAAACAACTTTTATTGAACCGCTGGAAAACAGGGTTTTAGCACTCCAAAAGTGACTTAAATACAGGTTCGGTTATCAGTTGAGGAAAATTATTGAGAGGGACAGCCACTAATACAACAGGCGGTCCACAGAGTGCATGCACGTGTCTTCACCTAAACAATGCCGGAGCCGTCCCTGAGTCCCAGAGGAATACACACTTGCCTGAACACGGTGCGGGAGTATTTTTAAAGAGATACACGTACTCGTAGTGAGTACGGAAAGTGTGCACTCGCGATTCCGTGAGAGTAAATATATAATACGCTCGCAGTCCTGCGAGAGTTATTTTGCACATGCAAATGTGCATGGAAAGTTATACGTGCTTATGTGGAAGCACGGGAGGAAAATACACTCACGATTGTGCGAGGGGCTCTTGGCGGCCACTCACGATTGTGCGAGGAAATAAAGTACTTGTGCAAATGTGCACGGAAAGCAAATACACCCGCGATTCTGCGAGGATTAATTTTACACGCGCTCATATGGAGCACGGAAAGTTATACGTGCATATGTGCACAAAAAGTATAAATATACTCGCAATCCTGCGAGAAGTTTTACTTACAGACGTGGTGGCAAGGCAAGCGGAGTCTCCATCCCGCGGAGGGGGGCTCTCGGCGGCAGCATCTTGCTCGTGCTCCGAGAGAACCGCGGCAAAGTGCGGAGTCTCGACGGGAGTCCCATTTTATACTGGCTAATCAGATCTGACTGTAGGCACTCTAGAAGCTTCTCTGCACCCCCACACTGTCTGTGGGTGCCCCTGAAGCCTCCAAACATCCACCACACAGGGCGCAGCTCAGTGTGCCTTCGCACTCCCTTCTTCTAATGTCCCAGTAGCCAGGCTGCTCTGGGCAAAAGAAGCTGTTAGCCTCAAGTAGCAGAGAAGGGGGAAATGTGCCATACTGAAGGAGGGAGGGGGGGGTTCCATTCTGCCACAGTGTGTCACAAACCCCATGGGGCAGAGTGTGTGTCACAAACACTATTGGACAGTGTGTGTGTCACAAGCCCATTGGACAGAGTGTGTGTGTCACAAAACCCACTGGACAGCGTGTGTGTGTCACAATCTCCATTGGACAGCATGTGTGTTACAAACACCATTGGACAGTGGGTGTGTCACAAACCCCAATGGACAGCGTATGTGTCACAAACCCGTTTGGACAGTGTGTGTGTCACAAAACCCACTGGACAGCGTGTGTGTTACGAACCCCTTTGGACAGCGTGTGTGTCACAAGCCCACTGAACAGAGTGTGTGTGACAAAAGCCATTGGACAGTGTGTGTGTCACAAAACCCGTTTGGACAGTGTGTGTGTCACAAACCCCATGGGACAGCGTGTGTGTGTCACAAAGCCCATTGGAAAGTGTGTGTGTCACAAACCCCATGAGAAAGTGTGCTTGTCACAAACCCCATTGGATAGCATGTGTGTGTCAAAAACCCTATTGGACAGTTTGTATGAAACAATCCCCATTGGACAGTGTCTGTGTCACAAACCCCATTTTACAGCGTGTTGGTTACAATCCCCATTGGACAGCGTGTGTGTCACAAACCCCATTGGACAGAGTGTGTGTGACAAAACCCATTGGACAGAGTGTTTGTGAGAAACGCCTTTGCTTAGTATGTGTCTCGCAAACCCCATTGGACAGTGTGTGTGTCACAAACCGTAATAGATATTGTGTGTGTCACAATCCCCACTGGTGAGTGTGTGTGTCACAAACCCCATTGAACACTGTGTGTGTCACAATCCCCATTGGACAGTGTGTGTGTCACAAACCTGTTTGAACAGTGTGTGTGTCAAAAACCCTATTGGACAGCGTGTGTGTCACAAACACTATTGGACAGCGTGTGTGTCACAAGCCCATTGGACAGAGTATGTGTGTCACAAAACCTACTGGACAGCGTGTGTGTCACAAGCCCCTTTGGACAGCGTGTGTGACACAAGCCCATTACACAGAGTGTGTGTGTCACAAACCCCATTGTACAGAGTGTTTGTCACAATCCCCATTGGACAGGGTGTGTCACAAACCCCTTTGGACAGTGTGTGTGTATCAAACCCCATTGGACAGTGTGTGTGTCACAACCCCCATTGGACAGCGAGTGTGTCACAAAACCCATTGGACAGTCTGTGTGTCACAAACCCATTTGGACAGCGTGTGTTTGTCCCAATCTCCGTTGGACAGATTGTGTGTCACAAAACCCAGTGGACAGTGTATGTTTCACAAACCCCATTGGGTAGCGTGTGTGTGTCACAAACCCTATTGGACAGTGTGTGTGTCACAAACCCCATGGAATAGCGTGTGTGTGTCACAAGCCCCATTGGAATGAGTGTGTGTCACAAACCGCATTGGAAAGTGTGTGTGTCACAAACCCCATGAGAAAGTGTGTGTGTCACAAACCCCATTGGATAGCATGTGTGTGTCAAAAACCCTATTGGACAGTTTGTATGAAACAAAACCCATTGGACAGTGTCTGTGTCACAAATCCCATTGTACAGCGTGTTTGTCACAATCCCCATTGGACAGCGTGTGTGTCAAAAACCCCATTGGACAGAGTGTGTGTGACACACCCCATTGGACAGAGTGTTTGTGAGAAACGCCATTGGTTCGTATTTGTCTCACAAACCCCATTGGACAGTGTGTGTGTCACAAAACGTCATAGATATTGCGTGTGTCACAATCCCCAGTGGTGAGTGTGTGTGTCACAAACCCCATTGAACACTGTGTGAGTCACAACCCCCATTGGACAGCGTGAGTGTCACAAACCCCATTGGACACAGTGTGTGTGTCAGAAAACCCTTTGGACAATGTGTCTGTGACAAACCTCCTTGGATAGAGTGTGTATCAGAAACTGTCATAGACATTGTGTGTGTCACAATCCCCAGTGGTTAGCGTGTGTGTCACAATCCCCATTGGACAGCACGTGTGTCACAAAACCCTTTGGGCAGTGTGTGTGTCACAAACCCCCCTGAACAGAGTGTGTGTCACATACCCTGTGGGAAAGCGTGTGTGTCATAAACCCAATTGGACAGCGTGTGTGTGTCATAATCCCCATTGGACAGTGTCTGTGTGTTACAAACCCCATTGGACAGCGTGTGTGTCACAAACCCCCTTGGACAGTGTGTGTGTCACAATCCCCATTGGACAGCATGTGTGTCACAAAACCCATTGGACAGTCTGTGTGTGACAAACCCCATTGGACAGCGTGTGTGTGTCACAATCCCCGTAGGACAGAGTGTGTGTCAAAAAACCCAGTGGTCAGTGTATGTTTCACAAACCCCATTGGATAGTGTGTTTGTGTCACAAACTCTATAGGACAGTGTGTGTGTCACGAACCCCATAAGACAGTGTGTTTGTCACAATCACCATTAGAGAGTGTGTGTGTCACAATCCCCATTGGAGAGTGTGTGTGTGTTATACACCCCATTGGACAGCGTGTGTGTCACAGACCCCATTGGAAAGTGTTTGTGTCACAAACACTATGGGACAGTGTGTGTGCCGCAAGAACACTGGACAGAGTGTGTGTGTCACAAAAAACACTGGGCAGCGTGTGTCTCACAAACTCCTTTGGACAGCATGTGTGTAACAAGCCCATTGTACAGTGTGTGTGTCACAAACCCCATTGGACAGAGTGTGTGTCACAAACCCCCCTAGACAGACTGTGTGTGACACACCCCGTGGGACAGCGTGTGTGTCATAAACCCCATTGGACAGCGTATGTGTGTCACAATCCCCATTGGACAGTGTGTGTGTGTCACAAACACCATTGGAAAAAGTGTGTGTTACAAACCCCGTTGGACAGTGTGTGTGACACAATCTCCATTGGACAGCGTGTGTGTCACAAAACCCATTGGACAGTGTGTGTGTCACAAACCACACTGGACAGCGTGTGTGTTACAAACACCGTTGGACAGCGTGTGTGTTTGACAAAACCCACTGGACAGTGTGTGTGTCACAAACCCCCCTGGACAGAGTGTGTGTCACAGTCTCCATTGGACAGCGTGTGTGTCACAAGCCCATTGAAAAGACTGTGTGTGACAAAAGCCATTGGACTGTGTGTGTGTCACAAAACCCGTTTGGACAGTGTGTGTGTCACAAACCCCAATGGACAGTATGCGTGTCAAAAACACCATTGGACAGCGTGTGTGTGTCAAAACCCCATTCGAGAGTGTGTGTGTCACAACTCCCATTGGACAGCTTGTGTGTCACAAAACCCATTGGACAGAGTGTGTGTCACAAATCCCACTGCAAAGCATATGTGTCACAATCCCCATTGCACAGCGTGTGTGTCACAAAAAACATTGGACAGTTTGTGTGAGACTACAAATCCCATTGTACAGAGTGTGTGTCACAAAGCCCATTGGACAGCGTCTGTGTCACAAACCCCATTGGACAGCATCCATGTCACAAACACCATTGGACAGCGTGTGTGTGTCACAATCCCCATTGCACAGCGTGTATGTCACAAACACCATTGGACAGCATGCGTGTCACAAACACCATTGGACAGCGTGTGTGTGTCACAAAACCCACTGGACAGCGTGTGTGTTACAAACCCCTTTGGACAGCGTGTGTGTCACAAGCCCATTGAAAAGAGTGTGTGTGACAAAAGCCATTGGACTGTGTGTGTGTCACAAAACCCGTTTGGACAGTGTGTGTGTCACAAACCCCAAAGGACAGTATGCGTGTCAAAAACACCATTGGACAGCGTGTGTGTGTCAAAACCCCATTCGAGAGTTTGTGTATCACAACTCCCATTGGACAGCTTGTGTGTTACAAAACCCATTGTACAGCGTGTGTGTCACAAGACCCATTGGACAGACTGTGTGTGTCACACACCCTATTGGACAGTGTGTGTGTCACAAACCCCTTGGGACGGCATGTGTGTGTCACAAAGCCCACTGGAAACTGTGTGTGTCACAAACCCCATTAGAAAGTGTGTGTGTCAGAAACACCATGAGAAAGTGTGCATGTCACAAACCCCATTGGTTAGCGTGTGTGTGTCACAAATCCTATTGTACAGTGTGTATGTCACAATCCCCATTGGACAGTGTCTGTGTCAGAAACCCCATTGGTCAGTGTGTGTGTCACAAACCCCATTAGAAAGTGTGTGTGTCACAAACCCTATTGCACAATGTGTTTGTCAGAAACCCCACTCGACAGCGTGTGTGTCACAAACCCCATGGGACAGCGTGTTTGTCACAATCCCCATTGGACAGTGTGTGTCTCACAGTCCCCATTGGACAGTGTGTGTGTGTCACAATCCCCGTTGGACAGAGTATGTGTCACAAACCCCATTGGACAGCGTGTGTTTCACAATCCCCGTTGGTCAGCGTGTGTGTCCACAAACCCCATTGGACAGAATGTGTGTGTCACACACCGCATTGGACAATGTCTGTGTCACAAACCCCTTTGGACAGCATCCGTGTCACAAATACAATTGCACAGCGTGTATGTGTCACAATCCCCATTGCACAGCGTGTGTGTCAAAAACACCATTGGACAGCATGCATGTCACAAACACCATTGGACAGCGTGTGTGTGTCACAGTATCCATTGGACAGCGTGTGTGTCACAAACCCCATTGGACAATGTGTTTGTCACAAACACCATTGGACATTGTGTGTGTGTCCCAATCCCCATTGGACAGAGTGTGTGTGTTACAAACCCCATTGGACATTGTGTGTGTGTCCCAATCCCCATTGGACAGAGTGTGTGTGTTACAAACCCCATTGGACAGAGTGTGTGACACAAACCCCATTGGACAGTGTGTGTGTCACAAACCCCGTGGGACATCGTCTTTGTGTCGCAAACCCCTTTGGACAGCGTCTGTGTCACAGACCACATGGCACAGCGTGTGTGTCACAATCCCTATTGGACAGAGTGTATGTCACAATCCCCATTGGACAGTGTCTGTGTCACAAACCCCACTGGACATCGTGTCTTTCACAAACACCATTGGACATCGTGTGTGTGTTACAATCCCCTTTGGACAGTGTGTGTGTCACAAAAACCACTGCATGGCATGTGTGTCACAAACCCCATTAGAAAGTGTGTGTGTCACAAACACTATTGCACAGTGCACGTGTCACAAACCCCGCTCGACAGCGAGTGTGTCATGAACTCCATGGGACAGAGTGTTTGTCACAATCCCCATTGGACAGTGTGTGAGTCACAAAGCCCATTGGACAGGTTGTGTGTCACAAACCCCCCTGCACAGACTGTGTGTCACACACTTCGTGGAACAGATGTGTGTCATAAACCCCATTGGACAGCGTGTCTGTGTCACAATCTCCATTGGACTGTGTGTGTGTGTAAGAAACCCCATTGGACAGCGTGTGTTTCACAAACCCCTTTGGACAGTGTGTGTTTCACAAACCCCATTGGACACTGTGTGTGTCACAATCCCCATTGGATAGCGCGTGTGTTACAAAACCCATTGGACAGTGAGTGTGTCAAAAGCCCCATTGGACAGAGTGTGTGTGACAAACCCCATTGGACAAATTGTGTGTCACAAACCCCATTGAACAGAGTGTTTGTGAGAAACCCCATTGGACAGTGTGTGTCTCACAAACCCCGTTGGACAGTGTGTGTGTCTCAAACCGCCATAGACATTGTGTGTGTCACAATCCCCAATCGTGAACTTGTGTGTCACAAACCCCATTGGACAGCATCCGTGTTAAAAACACCATTTCACAGCGTGTATGTGTCACAATCCCCATTGGACAGCGTGTGTGTTACAAACACCGTTGGACAGCACGGTTGCCACAAACACCATTGGACAATGTGTGAGTGTCACAATCTCCATTTCACAGCATGTGTGTCACATGCCCCATTGGACAGAGTGTGTGACACAAACCCCATTGGACATATTGTGTGTCACAAACCCCATTGGACAGTGTGTGTGTCAGAAACCCTATTGGCAGTGTGTGTGTCACAAACCCCATTGGACAGCGTGTGTGTTACAAACAGCATTGGACAGTGTGTGTCACAAACCCCACTCGGCACCGTTTGTGTCACGAACCCCATTGGTCAGCGTGTGTGTCACAGCCCCCATTTGACCGAGTGTGTGTGTCACAAACCCCATTGGACAGCGTGTGTGTCATAAACCCCATTGGACAGTGTGTGTGTCACAATCCCTATTGGACAGTGTGTGTGTGACAAAAGACAACTGTATAGCATGTGTGTCACATACCCCATTAGAAAGTGTGTGTGTCACAAACCCTATTGCACATTGTGTTTGTCAGAAACCCCACTCGACAGCGTGTGTGTCACAAACCCCATGGGACAGCGTGTTTGTCACAATCCCCATTGGACAGTGTGTGTGTCACACACACCATTTTACAGCGTGTGTGTCATAAACCCCATTGGACAGCGTGTGTGTGTCACAATGCCCATTGGACAGTGTGTGTGTGCCACAAACACCACTGGACAGCGTGTGTGTCACAAAGCCTATTGGACAGTGTGTGAGTTAGAAACCCCATTGGACAGCGTGTGTGACACAAACACTATTGGACAGCGTGTGTGTCGCAGGGCGATTGGACAGAGTGTGTGTGTCACAAAACCCATTGGACAGCGTGTGTGTCACAAACCCCGTTGGATAGCGTGTATGGCACAAACCCCACTCAACATAGTGTGTGTCACGAACCCCATGGGACAGCGTGTTTGTCACAATCCCCATTGGACAGCGTGTGTGTCACGAACCCCATTGGACAGAGTGTGTGTGTCACACTGCCAGTCGGACAGCGTGTGTGTGATAAACCCCTTTGGACAGCGTGTGTGTGTCACAATCCCTATTGGACAGTGTGTGTGTGTCACAGATGCCATTGGAAAGTGTGTGTGTCACAAACCCTATTGGATAGCGTGTGTGTGTCACAAACCCTATCGCACAGTGTGTGTGTCACAAACCCCACTCGACAGCGAGTGTGTCATGAACCCCATGGGACAGCGTGTTTTTCACAATGCCCATTGGACAGCGTGTGTGTCACAAACCGTATTGGACAGTGTGTGTGTCACAAACACTATTGCACAGTGTGTGTCACAAGCCCATTGGACAGAGTGTGTGTCTCACAAAACCCACTAGACAGCACGTCTGTCACGACTCCTTTTGGACAGCTTGTGTGTCACAAGCCCGTTGGACAGAGAGTGTGTGTCACAAACCCCATTGTACAGCGTGTTTGTCACGATCCCCAATGGACAGCGTATGTGTCACAAACCCCATTGGGCAGAGTGTGTGTGACAAACGCCATTGGACAGAGTTTGTGTTACAAAACCCATTGGACAGTGTGTGTGTCAGAAACCCCATTGGACATCGTGTGTGTCACAATCCCCATTGGACACCGTCTGTGTCACAAACCCCATGGGACAGCGTTTGTATGTCGCAATCCCCATTGGACAGCGTCTGTGTCACAAACCCCATGGGACAGCGTTTGTATGTCGCAATCCCCATTGGACAGCGTCTGTGTCACAGACCACATGGCACAGCGTGTGTGTCGCAAACACCATTGGACAGAGTGTGTGTGACACAATCTCCATTGGACCGTGTGTGTAAACAAACCCTATTGGTCAGTGTGTGTGTCACAAACCCCACTGGACAGCGTCTGTGTCACAAACCCCATTGGACAGATTGTGTTTTTCACAAACCTCGTAGGACAGCGTGTGTGTCACAATCCCCATTGGACAGATTGTGTGTGTCAAAAACCC
Source organism: Columba livia (assembly GCF_036013475.1). Taxonomy (NCBI): domain Eukaryota; kingdom Metazoa; phylum Chordata; class Aves; order Columbiformes; family Columbidae; genus Columba; species Columba livia. The sequence continues at coordinate 56,460 of NW_027043307.1, forward strand.
CATTGTACAGCGTGTTTATCACAATCCCCATTGGACAGCGTGTGTGTATCACAATCCCCATTGGATAGCGTGTGTGTGTCACAAACCCCATTGGAAAGTGTGTGTGTTACAAACCCCATTGGACAGAGTATGTGTGTTACAAACCCCAGTGGACAGCGTATGTTTCACAAACCCCATTTGATAGCATGTGTGTGTCACAAACCCCATTGGAAATTGTGTGTGTCACAAACCCTTTGGAAAGTGTGTGTGTTACAAACCCCATGAGAAAGTGTGCATGTCACAAACCCCATTGGATAGCGTATGTGTGTCAAAAACCCTATTGGACAGTGTGTATGTTACAATACCTATTGGACAGCGTGTGTGTCACAAACCCCATTAGATAGAGTGTGTGTGACAAACCCCTTTGGACAGAGTGTGTGTGACAAACCCCATTGGACAGAGTGTTTGTGAGAAACCCCATTGGACAGTGAGTGTCTCTCAAACCCCATTGGACAGTGTGTGTTTCAGAAACCGTCATAGACATTGTGTGTTTCACAATTCCCACTGGGGAGCGTGTGTGTCACAAACCCAATTGGACAGTGTGTGTGTCACAATCTCCATTGGACAGCGTGTGTGGCACAAAACCCATTGGACAATGTGTGTGTCACAAACCACACTGGACAGAGTGTGTGTCACGAACCCCATTGGACAGCATGTGTTTCACAATCACCATTGAACAGCGTATGTGTGACAAGCCACATTGCACAGAGTGTGTTCGCAAACACCATTGGACAGAGTGTGTGTGTCACAATCCCCATTAGACCTTGTGTGTAAACAAACCCTATTGCACAGTGTGTGTGTCACAAACACCATGGGACAGCGTGTGTGTGTCACAAACCCCTTTGGAAAGTGTGTGTGTCACAATCCACATTGGACAGCGTCTGTATGTCGCAATCCCCATTGGACAGCGTCTGTGTCACAGACCACATGGCACAGCGTGTGTGTCGCAAACACCATTGGACAGAGTGTGTGTGTCACAATCTCCATTGGACCGTGGGTGTAAACAAACCCTATTGAAAAGTGTGTGTGTCACAAACCCCACTGGACAGCTTCTGTGTCACAAACCCCATTGGACAGATTGTGTGTTTCACAAACCCCATAGGACAGCGTGTGTGTCACAAGAACCATTGGACAGCGTGTGTGTCACAAAACCCATTGGACAGATTGAGTGTGTCACAAACCCCATTGGAGAGCGTGTGTGTCAGAAACCCCGTTGGACAGCGTGTGTGTGTCACAATCCCCTTTGGAGAGTGTGTGTGTGTCACAAACATCATTGGACAGCGTGTGTGTCAGAAATAACTTTGGACAGTGTGTGTCACTAACGCCATTGGACAGCTTGTGTGTCACAAACACTATTGGACAGCGTGTGTGTCACAAGCCCATTGGACTGAGTGTGTGTGTCACAAAACCCACTGGACAGCGTGTGTGTCACGAACCTCTTTGGACAGCGTGTGTGTCACAAGCACCATTGGACAGAGTGTGTGTGTCACAAAACCCCTTTGGAAAGTGTATGTGTCACAAACGCCAATGGATATCGTGTGTGTGTCACAAACCCTATTGGACAGTGTGTGTGTCACAAATCCCACTGGACAGAGTGTGTGTCACGAACCCCATTGGATAGCGTGTGAGTCACAAGCCCATTGGACAGATTGTGTGTGTCACAAACCGCATTGGACAGCGTGTTTGTCACAATCCCCATTGGACACCGTGTGTGTACCACAATCCCCATTGGACAGATTGTGTGTGTCAGAAACCCCATTGGAAAGTGTGTGTGTCACAAACCCACATTGGACATAGTGTGTGTTTCACAAAACCCAGTGGACAGTGTATGTTTCACAAACCCCATGGACAGCATGTGTGTGTCACAAACCCCATTGGAAATTGTGTGTGTCACAAACCCTTTGGAAAGTGTGTGTGTCACAAACCACGTGAGAAAGTGTGCGTGTCACAAAGCCCATTGTACAGCGTGTTTGTCACATTCCCCATTGGATAGCGTTTGTGTCACAAACCCCATTAGATAGAGTGTGTGTGTGACAAACCCCATTGGACAGAGTGTGTGTCACAAACCCCATTGGACAGAGTGTTTGTGAGAAACCCCATTGGACAGTGAGTGTCTCTCAAACCCCATTGGACAGTGTGTGTGTCAGAAACCGTCATAGACATTGTGTGTTTCACAATTCCCACTGGGGAGCGTGTGTGTCACAAACTCCATTGGACATTGTGTGTGTCACAATCTCCATTGGACAGCGTGTGTGTCACGAACCCCTTTGGACAGCGTGTGTGTCACAAGCACCATTGGACTGAGTGTGTGTGTCACAAACCCCTTTGTACAGCGTGTGTGTCACGAACCCCTTTGGACAGCGTGTGTGTCACAAGCACCATTGGACAGAGTGTGTGTGTCAGAAAACCCCTTTGGAAAGTGTATGCGTCACAAACGCCAATGGATATCGTGTGTGTGTCACAAACCCTATTGGACAGTGTGTGTCACAAACCCCACTGGAAAGACTGTGTGTCACAAACCCCATTGGACAGAGTGTGAGTCACGAACCCCATTGGACAGCGTGTGAGTCACATGCCCATTGGACAGGTTGTGTGTGTCACAAACGCCTTTGTACAGCGTGTTTGTCACAATCCCCATTGGACAGCGTGTGTGTGTCACCATCCCCATTGGACAGTGTGTGTGTGTCACAAACCCCATTGGGCAGATTGTATGTGTCACAAACCACATTGTACAGCATGTTTATCACAATCCCCATTGGACAGCGTGTGTGTGTCACAAACCCCATTGGGAAGTGTGTGTGTCAGAAACCCAATTGGAGAGTGTGTGTGTCACAAACCCCATGGGACAGTGTGCGTGTCACAAACCCCTTTGAATAGCGTGTGTGTGTCACAATCCCTTTTGGACAGTGTGTATGTCACAATCCCCATTGGAGAGTGTCTTTGTCACAAACCCCATTGGACAGCGTGTGTGTCACAAACACCGTTGGACATCGTGTCTGTGTTACAATCCCCATTGGACAGTGTGTGTGTCACAAAAACCACTGTATAGCGTGTGTGTCACAAACCCCATTAGAAAGTGTGTGTTTTTCACAAACCCCATTGGGTAGCGTGCGTGTGTCACAAACTCCATTGGACAGTCTGTGTATCACAATCCCCTTTGGACAGTGTTTGTGTCACAAACCCTATTGGCAGTGTGTGTGTCACATACCCCATTGTACAGCGTGTGTGTGTCACAATCCCCGTTGGACAGAGTGTGTGTCACAAACCCCATTGGACAGCGTGTTTGTGTAACAATCCCCATTTGACAGAGTGTGTGTCACAAACCCCAGTGGACAGCGTGTGTGTGTCACAATCCCCTTTGGACAGTGTGTGTGTGTCACAAACATCATTGGACAGTGTGTGTGTCACAAATACCTTTGGACAGTGTGTGTGTCACAATCCACGTTGGACAGAGTGTGTTTCACAAACCCCATTGGACAGCGTGTTTGTATAACAATCCCCATTGGACAGTGTGTGTATGTCCACAAACCCCATTGGACAGAGTGTTTGTCAAACCCCATTGGACAGTGTGTGTGTCACAAAGCGCCTTGGACAGTGTCTGTGTCACAAACACCATTCAACAGCATGTGTGTGTCACAATCCCCATTGGACAGCGTGTTTTGAAAAACACCATTGGACAGCATGCGTGTCACAAACACCATTGGACAGCGTCTGTGTGTTGCAATCTCCATTGGACAGCGTGTGTGTCACAAACCCCATTGGACAGTGTGTGTGTCACAAACCCCATTGGACATCGTGTGTGTGTCACAATCCCCATTGGACAGTGTGTGTGTGTCACAAACCCCATTGGACAGAGTGTGTGACACAAACCCCATTGGACAGTGTGTGTGTCACAATCCCCTTTGGACAGTGTTTGTGTCACAAACCCCATTGGCAGTGTGTGTGTCACGAACCCAGTTGGACAGCGTATGTGTCACAAGCCCCATTGGACAGAGTGTGTGTGTTACAAAAACCCATTGGACAGTGTGTGTGTCACAAACCCCATTGGACAGCGTGTGTGTTACAAACAGCATTGGACAGTGTGTGTTTGTCACAAACCCATTTGGACAGAGTGGTTGTGACAAACTCATTGGGCAGCATGTGCGTGTCACGAACCCCATTGGACAGCGTGTGAGTCACAACCCCCATTTGACCGAGTGTGTGTGTCTCAAATCCCATTGGACAGTGTGTGTCTCACAAACCCCATTGGACAGTGCGTGTGTCACAAACCCATTGGACAGATTGTGTGTGTCACAAACCCCATTGGACAGCGTGTGTGTGTCACAAACCCCATTGGACAGCGTGTGTGTCACATACCCCATTGTACTGCTTGTGTGTCATAAACCCCATTGGGCAGCATGTGTGTGTTACAATCCCCATTGGACAGTGTATGTGTGTCACAATAGCCATTGGACAGCGTGTGTGTCACAAACCCCTTTGGACAGTGTGTGTGTGTCACGGAGGCACTCCGCAGGTCAATTTAAGGGACAACAAGGTCCAAAAACAACTTTTATTGAACCAGTGGAAAACAGGGTTTTAACACTCCAAAAGTGACTTAAATATAGGTTCGGTTATCAGTTGAGGAAAGTTATTGAGAGGGACAGCCACTAATACAACAGGCGGTCCACAGAGTGCATGCACGTGTCTTCACCAAAACAATGCCGGAGCCGTCCCTGAGTCCCGGAGGAATACACACTTTCCTGAACACGGTGCGGGATTATTTTTAAAGAGATACACGTACTCGTAGTGAGTACGGAAAGTGTGCACTCGCGATTCCGCGAGAGTAAATATATAATACGCTCGCAGTCCTGCGAGAGTTATTTTGCACATGCAAATGTGCATGGAAAGTTATACGTGCTTATGTGGAAGCACGGGAGGAAAATACACTCACGATTGTGCGAGGGGCTCTCGGCGGCCACTCGCGATTGTGCGAGGAAATAAAGTACTTGTGCAAATGTGCACGGAAAGCAAATACACCCGCGATTCTGCGAGGATTAATTTTACACGCGCTCATATGGAGCACGGAAAGTTATACGTGCATATGTGCACGAAAAGTATAAATATACTCGCAATCCTGTGAGAAGTTTTACTTACACAAGTGGTGGCAAGGCAAGCGGAGTCTCCATCCCGGGGAGGGGGGCTCTCGGCGGCAGCATCTTGCTCGTGCTCCGAGAGAACCGCAGCAAAGGGCGGAGTCTCGACGAGAGTCCCATTTTATACTGGCTAATCAGATCTGACTGTAGGCACTCTAGAAGCTTCTCTGCACCCCCACACTGTCTGTGGGTGCCCCTGAAGCCTCCAAACATCCACCACACAGGGCGCAGCTCAGTGTGCCTTCGCACTCCCTTCTTCTAATGTCCCAGTAGCCAGGCTGCTCTGGGCAAAAGAAGCTGTTAGCCTCAAGTAGCAGAGAAGGGGGAAATGTGCCATACTGAAGGAGGGAGGGGGGGGTTCCATTCTGCCACAGTGTGTCACAAACCCCATGGGGCAGAGTGTGTGTCACAAACACTATTGGACAGTGTGTGTGTCACAAGCCCGTTGGACAGAGTGTGTGTGTCACAAAACCCACTGGACAGCGTGTGTGTGTCACAATCTCCATTGGACAGCATGTGTGTTACAAACACCATTGGACAGTGGGTGTGTCACAAACCCCAATGGACAGCGTATGTGTCACAAACCCGTTTGGACAGTGTGTGTGTCACAAAACCCACTGGACAGCGTGTGTGTTACGAACCCCTTTGGACAGCGTGTGTGTCACAAGCCCACTGAACAGAGTGTGTGTGACAAAAGCCATTGGACAGTGTGTGTGTCACAAAACCCGTTTGGACAGTGTGTGTGTCACAAACCCCATGGGACAGCGTGTGTGTGTCACAAAGCCCATTGGAAAGTGTGTGTGTCACAAACCCCATGAGAAAGTGTGCTTGTCACAAACCCCATTGGATAGCATGTGTGTGTCAAAAACCCTATTGGACAGTTTGTATGAAACAATCCCCATTGGACAGTGTCTGTGTCACAAACCCCATTTTACAGCGTGTTGGTTACAATCCCCATTGGACAGCGTGTGTGTCACAAACCCCATTGGACAGAGTGTGTGTGACAAAACCCATTGGACAGAGTGTTTGTGAGAAACGCCTTTGCTTAGTATGTGTCTCACAAACCCCATTGGACAGTGTGTGTGTCACAAACCGTAATAGATATTGTGTGTGTCACAATCCCCACTGGTGAGTGTGTGTGTCACAAACCCCATTGAACACTGTGTGTGTCACAATCCCCATTGGACAGTGTGTGTGTCACAAACCTGTTTGAACAGTGTGTGTGTCAAAAACCCTATTGGACAGCGTGTGTGTCACAAACACTATTGGACAGCGTGTGTGTCACAAGCCCATTGGACAGAGTACGTGTGTCACAAAACCTACTGGACAGCGTGTGTGTCACAAGCCCCTTTGGACAGCGTGTGTGACACAAGCCCATTACACAGAGTGTGTGTGTCACAAACCCCATTGTACAGAGTGTTTGTCACAATCCCCATTGGACAGGGTGTGTCACAAACCCCTTTGGACAGTGTGTGTGTATCAAACCCCATTGGACAGTGTGTGTGTCACAACCCCCATTGGACAGCGAGTGTGTCACAAAACCCATTGGACAGTTTGTGTGTCACAAACCCAATTGGACAGCGTGTGTTTGTCCCAATCTCCGTTGGACAGATTGTGTGTCACAAAACCCAGTGGACAGTGTATGTTTCACAAACCCCATTGGGTAGCGTGTGTGTGTCACAAACCCTATTGGACAGTGTGTGTGTCACAAACCCCATGGAATAGCGTGTGTGTGTCACAAGCCCCATTGGAATGAGTGTGTGTCACAAACCGCATTGGAAAGTGTGTGTGTCACAAACCCCATGAGAAAGTGTGTGTGTCACAAACCCCTTTGGATAGCATGTGTGTGTCAAAAACCCTATTGGACAGTTTGTATGAAACAATACCCATTGGACAGTGTCTGTGTCACAAATCCCATTGTACAGCGTGTTTGTCACAATCCCCATTGGACAGCGTGTGTGTCAAAAACCCCATTGGACAGAGTGTGTGTGACACACCCCATTGGACAGAGTGTTTGTGAGAAACGCCATTGGTTCGTATTTGTCTCACAAACCCCATTGGACAGTGTGTGTGCCACAAAACGTCATAGATATTGCGTGTGTCACAATCCCCAGTGGTGAGTGTGTGTGTCACAAACCCCATTGAACACTGTGTGTGTCACAACCCCCATTGGACAGCGTGAGTGTCACAAACCCCATTGGACACAGTGTGTGTGTCAGAAAACCCATTGGACAGTGTGTCTGTCACAAACCTCCTTGGACAGAGTGTGTATCAGAAACCGTCATAGACATTGTGTGTGTCACAATCCCCAGTGGTTAGCGTGTGTGTCACAATCCCCATTGGACAGCACGTGTGTCACAAACCCCGTGGGAAAGAGGGGGGGGCCTTAAACCCAATTGGACAGCGTGTGTGTGTCATAATCCCCATTGGACAGTGTCTGTGTGTTACAAACCCCATTGGACAGCGTGTGTGTCACAAACCCCCTTGGACAGTGTGTGTGTCACAATCCCCATTGGACAGCATGTGTGTCACAAAACCCATTGGACAGTCTGTGTGTGACAAACCCCATTGGACAGCGTGTGTGTGTCACAATCCCCGTAGGACAGAGTGTGTGTCAAAAAACCCAGTGGTCAGTGTATGTTTCACAAACCCCATTGGATAGTGTGTTTGTGTCACAAACTCTATAGGACAGTGTGTGTGTCACGAACCCCATAAGACAGTGTGTTTGTCACAATCACCATTAGAGAGTGTGTGTGTCACAATCCCCATTGGAGAGTGTGTGTGTGTTATACACCCCATTGGACAGCGTGTGTGTCACAGACCCCATTGGAAAGTGTTTGTGTCACAAACACTATGGGACAGTGTGTGTGCCGCAAGAACAGACAGCATGTGTGTAACAAGCCCATTGTACAGTGTGTGTGTCACAAACCCCATTGGACAGAGTGTGTGTCACAAACCCCCCTGGACAGACTGTGTGTGACACACCCCGTGGGACAGCGTGTGTGTCATAAACCCCATTGGACAGCGTATGTGTGTCACAATCCCCATTGGACAGTGTGTGTGTGTCACAAACACCATTGGAAAAAGTGTGTGTTACAAACCCCATTGGACAGTGTGTGTGACACAATCTCCATTGGACAGCGTGTGTGTCACAAAACCCATTGGACAGTGTGTGTGTCACAAACCACACTGGACAGCGTGTGTGTTACAAACACCGTTGGACAGCGTGTGTGTTTGACAAAACCCACTGGACAGTGTGTGTGTCACAAACCCCCCTGGACAGAGTGTGTGTCACAGTCTCCATTGGACAGCGTGTGTGTCACAAGCCCATTGAAAAGACTGTGTGTGACAAAAGCCATTGGACTGTGTGTGTGTCACAAAACCCGTTTGGACAGTGTGTGTGTCACAAACCCCAATGGACAGTATGCGTGTCAAAAACACCATTGGACAGCGTGTGTGTGTCAAAACCCCATTCGAGAGTGTGTGTGTCACAACTCCCATTGGACAGCTTGTGTGTCACAAAACCCATTGGACAGAGTGTGTGTCACAAATCCCACTGCAAAGCGTGTGTGTCACAATCCCCATTGCACAGCGTGTGTGTCACAAAAAACATTGGACAGTTTGTGTGAGACTACAAATCCCATTGTACAGAGTGTGTGTCACAAAGCCCATTGGACAGCGTCTGTGTCACAAACCCCATTGGACAGCATCCATGTCACAAACACCATTGGACAGCGTGTGTGTGTCACAATCCCCATTGCACAGCTTGTATGTCATAAACACCATTGGACAGCATGCGTGTCACAAACACCATGGGACAGCGTGTGTGTGTCACAATCTCCATTGGACAGCATGTGTGTTACAAACACCATTGGACAGTGGGTGTTTCACAAACCCCAATGGACAGCGTATGTGTCACAAACCCGTTTGGACAGTGTGTGTGTCACAAAACCCACTGGACAGCGTGTGTGTTACAAACCCCTTTGGACAGCGTGTGTGTCACAAGCCCATTGAAAAGAGTGTGTGTGACAAAAGCCATTGGACTGTGTGTGTGTCACAAAACCCGTTTGGACAGTGTGTGTGTCACAAACCCCAATGGACAGTATGCGTGTCAAAACCACCATTGGACAGCGTGTGTGTGTCAAAACCCCATTCGAGAGTTTGTGTATCACAACTCCCATTGGACAGCTTGTGTGTCACAAAACCCATTGGACAGCGTGTGTGTCACAAGACCCATTGGACAGACTGTGTGTGTCACACACCCTATTGGACAGTGTGTGTGTCACAAACCCCATGGGACGGCATGTGTGTGTCACAAAGCCCACTGGAAACTGTGTGTGTCACAAACCCCATTAGAAAGTGTGTGTGTCAGAAACACCATGAGAAAGTGTGCATGTCACAAACCCCATTGGTTAGCGTGTGTGTGTCACAAATCCTATTGTACAGTGTGTATGTCACAATCCCCATTGGACAGTGTCTGTGTCAGAAACCCCATTGGTCAGTGTGTGTGTCACAAACCCCATTAGAAAGTGTGTGTGTCACAAACCCTATTGCACAATGTGTTTGTCAGAAACCCCACTCGACAGCGTGTGTGTCACAAACCCCATGGGACAGCGTGTTTGTCACAATCCCCATTGGACAGTGTGTGTCTCACAGTCCCCATTGGACAGTGTGTGTGTGTCACAATCCCCGTTGGACAGAGTATGTGTCACAAACCCCATTGGACAGCGTGTGTTTCACAATCCCCGTTGGTCAGCGTGTGTGTCCACAAACCCCATTGGACAGAATGTGTGTGTCACACACCGCATTGGACAATGTCTGTGTCACAAACCCCTTTGGACAGCATCCGTGTCACAAATACAATTGCACAGCGTGTATGTGTCACAATCCCCATTGCACAGCGTGTGTGTCAAAAACACCATTGGACAGCATGCATGTCACAAACACCATTGGACAGCGTGTGTGTGTCACAGTATCCATTGGACAGCGTGTGTGTCACAAACCCCATTGGACAATGTGTTTGTCACAAACACCATTGGACATTGTGTGTGTGTCCCAATCCCCATTGGACAGAGTGTGTGTGTTACAAACCCCATTGGACATTGTGTGTGTGTCCCAATCCCCATTGGACAGAGTGTGTGTGTTACAAACCCCATTGGACAGAGTGTGTGACACAAACCCCATTGGACAGTGTGTGTGTCACAAACCCCGTGGGACATCGTCTTTGTGTCGCAAACCCCTTTGGACAGCGTCTGTGTCACAGACCACATGGCACAGCGTGTGTGTCACAATCCCTATTGGACAGAGTGTATGTCACAATCCCCATTGGACAGTGTCTGTGTCACAAACCCCACTGGACATCGTGTCTTTCACAAACACCATTGGACATCGTGTGTGTGTTACAATCCCCTTTGGACAGTGTGTGTGTCACAAAAACCACTGCATGGCATGTGTGTCACAAACCCCATTAGAAAGTGTGTGTGTCACAAACACTATTGCACAGTGCACGTGTCACAAACCCCGCTCGACAGCGAGTGTGTCATGAACTCCATGGGACAGAGTGTTTGTCACAATCCCCATTGGACAGTGTGTGAGTCACAAAGCCCATTGGACAGGTTGTGTGTCACAAACCCCCCTGCACAGACTGTGTGTCACACACTTCGTGGGACAGATGTGTGTCATAAACCCCATTGGACAGCGTGTCTGTGTCACAATCTCCATTGGACTGTGTGTGTGTGTAAGAAACCCCATTGGACAGCGTGTGTTTCACAAACCCCTTTGGACAGTGTGTGTTTCACAAACCCCATTGGACACTGTGTGTGTCACAATCCCCATTGGATAGCGCGTGTGTTACAAAACCCATTGGACAGTGAGTGTGTCAAAAGCCCCATTGGACAGAGTGTGTGTGACAAACCCCATTGGACAAATTGTGTGTCACAAACCCCATTGAACAGAGTGTTTGTGAGAAACCCCATTGGACAGTGTGTGTCTCACAAACCCCGTTGGACAGTGTGTGTGTCTCAAACCGCCATAGACATTGTGTGTGTCACAATCCCCAATCGTGAACTTGTGTGTCACAAACCCCATTGGACAGCATCCGTGTTAAAAACACCATTTCACAGCGTGTATGTGTCACAATCCCCATTGGACAGCGTGTGTGTTACAAACACCGTTGGACAGCACGGTTGCCACAAACACCATTGGACAATGTGTGAGTGTCACAATCTCCATTTCACAGCATGTGTGTCACATGCCCCATTGGACAGAGTGTGTGACACAAACCCCATTGGACATATTGTGTGTCACAAACCCCATTGGACAGTGTGTGTGTCAGAAACCCTATTGGCAGTGTGTGTGTCACAAACCCCATTGGACAGCGTGTGTGTTACAAACAGCATTGGACAGTGTGTGTCACAAACCCCACTCGGCACCGTTTGTGTCACGAACCCCATTGGTCAGCGTGTGTGTCACAGCCCCCATTTGACCGAGTGTGTGTGTCACAAACCCCATTGGACAGCGTGTGTGTCATAAACCCCATTGGACAGTGTGTGTGTCACAATCCCTATTGGACAGTGTGTGTGTGACAAAAGACAACTGTATAGCATGTGTGTCACATACCCCATTAGAAAGTGTGTGTGTCACAAACCCTATTGCACATTGTGTTTGTCAGAAACCCCACTCGACAGCGTGTGTGTCACAAACCCCATGGGACAGCGTGTTTGTCACAATCCCCATTGGACAGTGTGTGTGTCACACACACCATTTTACAGCGTGTGTGTCATAAACCCCATTGGACAGCGTGTGTGTGTCACAATGCCCATTGGACAGTGTGTGTGTGCCACAAACACCACTGGACAGCGTGTGTGTCACAAAGCCTATTGGACAGTGTGTGAGTTAGAAACCCCATTGGACAGCGTGTGTGACACAAACACTATTGGACAGCGTGTGTGTCGCAGGGCGATTGGACAGAGTGTGTGTGTCACAAAACCCATTGGACAGCGTGTGTGTCACAAACCCCGTTGGATAGCGTGTATGGCACAAACCCCACTCAACATAGTGTGTGTCACGAACCCCATGGGACAGCGTGTTTGTCACAATCCCCATTGGACAGCGTGTGTGTCACGAACCCCATTGGACAGAGTGTGTGTGTCACACTGCCAGTCGGACAGCGTGTGTGTGATAAACCCCTTTGGACAGCGTGTGTGTGTCACAATCCCTATTGGACAGTGTGTGTGTGTCACAGATGCCATTGGAAAGTGTGTGTGTCACAAACCCTATTGGATAGCGTGTGTGTGTCACAAACCCTATCGCACAGTGTGTGTGTCACAAACCCCACTCGACAGCGAGTGTGTCATGAACCCCATGGGACAGCGTGTTTTTCACAATGCCCATTGGACAGCGTGTGTGTCACAAACCGTATTGGACAGTGTGTGTGTCACAAACACTATTGCACAGTGTGTGTCACAAGCCCATTGGACAGAGTGTGTGTCTCACAAAACCCACTAGACAGCACGTCTGTCACGACTCCTTTTGGACAGCTTGTGTGTCACAAGCCCGTTGGACAGAGAGTGTGTGTCACAAACCCCATTGTACAGCGTGTTTGTCACGATCCCCAATGGACAGCGTATGTGTCACAAACCCCATTGGGCAGAGTGTGTGTGACAAACGCCATTGGACAGAGTTTGTGTTACAAAACCCATTGGACAGTGTGTGTGTCAGAAACCCCATTGGACATCGTGTGTGTCACAATCCCCATTGGACACCATCTGTGTCACAAACCCCATGGGACAGCGTTTGTATGTCGCAATCCCCATTGGACAGCGTCTGTGTCACAAACCCCATGGGACAGCGTTTGTATGTCGCAATCCCCATTGGACAGCGTCTGTGTCACAGACCACATGGCACAGCGTGTGTGTCGCAAACACCATTGGACAGAGTGTGTGTGACACAATCTCCATTGGACCGTGTGTGTAAACAAACCCTATTGGTCAGTGTGTGTGTCACAAACCCCACTGGACAGCGTCTGTGTCACAAACCCCATTGGACAGATTGTGTTTTTCACAAACCTCGTAGGACAGCGTGTGTGTCACAATCCCCATTGGACAGATTGTGTGTGTCAAAAACCCCATTGTACAGCGTGTTTATCACAATCCCCATTGGACAGCGTGTGTGTATCACAATCCCCATTGGATAGCGTGTGTGTGTCACAAACCCCATTGGAAAGTGTGTGTGTTACAAACCCCATTGGACAGAGTATGTGTGTTACAAACCCCAGTGGACAGCGTATGTTTCACAAACCCCATTTGATAGCATGTGTGTGTCACAAACCCCATTGGAAATTGTGTGTGTCACAAACCCTTTGGAAAGTGTGTGTGTTACAAACCCCATGAGAAAGTGTGCATGTCACAAACCCCATTGGATAGCGTATGTGTGTCAAAAACCCTATTGGACAGTGTGTATGTTACAATACCTATTGGACAGCGTGTGTGTCACAAACCCCATTAGATAGAGTGTGTGTGACAAACCCCTTTGGACAGAGTGTGTGTGACAAACCCCATTGGACAGAGTGTTTGTGAGAAACCCCATTGGACAGTGAGTGTCTCTCAAACCCCATTGGACAGTGTGTGTTTCAGAAACCGTCATAGACATTGTGTGTTTCACAATTCCCACTGGGGAGCGTGTGTGTCACAAACCCAATTGGACAGTGTGTGTGTCACAATCTCCATTGGACAGCGTGTGTGGCACAAAACCCATTGGACAATGTGTGTGTCACAAACCACACTGGACAGAGTGTGTGTCACGAACCCCATTGGACAGCATGTGTTTCACAATCACCATTGAACAGCGTATGTGTGACAAGCCACATTGCACAGAGTGTGTTCGCAAACACCATTGGACAGAGTGTGTGTGTCACAATCCCCATTAGACCTTGTGTGTAAACAAACCCTATTGCACAGTGTGTGTGTCACAAACACCATGGGACAGCGTGTGTGTGTCACAAACCCCTTTGGAAAGTGTGTGTGTCACAATCCACATTGGACAGCGTCTGTATGTCGCAATCCCCATTGGACAGCGTCTGTGTCACAGACCACATGGCACAGCGTGTGTGTCGCAAACACCATTGGACAGAGTGTGTGTGTCACAATCTCCATTGGACCGTGGGTGTAAACAAACCCTATTGAAAAGTGTGTGTGTCACAAACCCCACTGGACAGCTTCTGTGTCACAAACCCCATTGGACAGATTGTGTGTTTCACAAACCCCATAGGACAGCGTGTGTGTCACAAGAACCATTGGACAGCGTGTGTGTCACAAAACCCATTGGACAGATTGAGTGTGTCACAAACCCCATTGGAGAGCGTGTGTGTCAGAAACCCCGTTGGACAGCGTGTGTGTGTCACAATCCCCTTTGGAGAGTGTGTGTGTGTCACAAACATCATTGGACAGCGTGTGTGTCAGAAATAACTTTGGACAGTGTGTGTCACTAACGCCATTGGACAGCTTGTGTGTCACAAACACTATTGGACAGCGTGTGTGTCACAAGCCCATTGGACTGAGTGTGTGTGTCACAAAACCCACTGGACAGCGTGTGTGTCACGAACCTCTTTGGACAGCGTGTGTGTCACAAGCACCATTGGACAGAGTGTGTGTGTCACAAAACCCCTTTGGAAAGTGTATGTGTCACAAACGCCAATGGATATCGTGTGTGTGTCACAAACCCTATTGGACAGTGTGTGTGTCACAAATCCCACTGGACAGAGTGTGTGTCACGAACCCCATTGGATAGCGTGTGAGTCACAAGCCCATTGGACAGATTGTGTGTGTCACAAACCGCATTGGACAGCGTGTTTGTCACAATCCCCATTGGACACCGTGTGTGTACCACAATCCCCATTGGACAGATTGTGTGTGTCAGAAACCCCATTGGAAAGTGTGTGTGTCACAAACCCACATTGGACATAGTGTGTGTTTCACAAAACCCAGTGGACAGTGTATGTTTCACAAACCCCATGGACAGCATGTGTGTGTCACAAACCCCATTGGAAATTGTGTGTGTCACAAACCCTTTGGAAAGTGTGTGTGTCACAAACCACGTGAGAAAGTGTGCGTGTCACAAAGCCCATTGTACAGCGTGTTTGTCACATTCCCCATTGGATAGCGTTTGTGTCACAAACCCCATTAGATAGAGTGTGTGTGTGACAAACCCCATTGGACAGAGTGTGTGTCACAAACCCCATTGGACAGAGTGTTTGTGAGAAACCCCATTGGACAGTGAGTGTCTCTCAAACCCCATTGGACAGTGTGTGTGTCAGAAACCGTCATAGACATTGTGTGTTTCACAATTCCCACTGGGGAGCGTGTGTGTCACAAACTCCATTGGACATTGTGTGTGTCACAATCTCCATTGGACAGCGTGTGTGTCACGAACCCCTTTGGACAGCGTGTGTGTCACAAGCACCATTGGACTGAGTGTGTGTGTCACAAACCCCTTTGTACAGCGTGTGTGTCACGAACCCCTTTGGACAGCGTGTGTGTCACAAGCACCATTGGACAGAGTGTGTGTGTCAGAAAACCCCTTTGGAAAGTGTATGCGTCACAAACGCCAATGGATATCGTGTGTGTGTCACAAACCCTATTGGACAGTGTGTGTCACAAACCCCACTGGAAAGACTGTGTGTCACAAACCCCATTGGACAGAGTGTGAGTCACGAACCCCATTGGACAGCGTGTGAGTCACATGCCCATTGGACAGGTTGTGTGTGTCACAAACGCCTTTGTACAGCGTGTTTGTCACAATCCCCATTGGACAGCGTGTGTGTGTCACCATCCCCATTGGACAGTGTGTGTGTGTCACAAACCCCATTGGGCAGATTGTATGTGTCACAAACCACATTGTACAGCATGTTTATCACAATCCCCATTGGACAGCGTGTGTGTGTCACAAACCCCATTGGGAAGTGTGTGTGTCAGAAACCCAATTGGAGAGTGTGTGTGTCACAAACCCCATGGGACAGTGTGCGTGTCACAAACCCCTTTGAATAGCGTGTGTGTGTCACAATCCCTTTTGGACAGTGTGTATGTCACAATCCCCATTGGAGAGTGTCTTTGTCACAAACCCCATTGGACAGCGTGTGTGTCACAAACACCGTTGGACATCGTGTCTGTGTTACAATCCCCATTGGACAGTGTGTGTGTCACAAAAACCACTGTATAGCGTGTGTGTCACAAACCCCATTAGAAAGTGTGTGTTTTTCACAAACCCCATTGGGTAGCGTGCGTGTGTCACAAACTCCATTGGACAGTCTGTGTATCACAATCCCCTTTGGACAGTGTTTGTGTCACAAACCCTATTGGCAGTGTGTGTGTCACATACCCCATTGTACAGCGTGTGTGTGTCACAATCCCCGTTGGACAGAGTGTGTGTCACAAACCCCATTGGACAGCGTGTTTGTGTAACAATCCCCATTTGACAGAGTGTGTGTCACAAACCCCAGTGGACAGCGTGTGTGTGTCACAATCCCCTTTGGACAGTGTGTGTGTGTCACAAACATCATTGGACAGTGTGTGTGCCACAAATACCTTTGGACAGTGTGTGTGTCACAATCCACGTTGGACAGAGTGTGTTTCACAAACCCCATTGGACAGCGTGTTTGTATAACAATCCCCATTGGACAGTGTGTGTATGTCCACAAACCCCATTGGACAGAGTGTTTGTCAAACCCCATTGGACAGTGTGTGTGTCACAAAGCGCCTTGGACAGTGTCTGTGTCACAAACACCATTCAACAGCATGTGTGTGTCACAATCCCCATTGGACAGCGTGTTTTGAAAAACACCATTGGACAGCATGCGTGTCACAAACACCATTGGACAGCGTCTGTGTGTTGCAATCTCCATTGGACAGCGTGTGTGTCACAAACCCCATTGGACAGTGTGTGTGTCACAAACCCCATTGGACATCGTGTGTGTGTCACAATCCCCATTGGACAGTGTGTGTGTGTCACAAACCCCATTGGACAGAGTGTGTGACACAAACCCCATTGGACAGTGTGTGTGTCACAATCCCCTTTGGACAGTGTTTGTGTCACAAACCCCATTGGCAGTGTGTGTGTCACGAACCCAGTTGGACAGCGTATGTGTCACAAGCCCCATTGGACAGAGTGTGTGTGTTACAAAAACCCATTGGACAGTGTGTGTGTCACAAACCCCATTGGACAGCGTGTGTGTTACAAACAGCATTGGACAGTGTGTGTTTGTCACAAACCCATTTGGACAGAGTGGTTGTGACAAACTCATTGGGCAGCATGTGCGTGTCACGAACCCCATTGGACAGCGTGTGAGTCACAACCCCCATTTGACCGAGTGTGTGTGTCTCAAATCCCATTGGACAGTGTGTGTCTCACAAACCCCATTGGACAGTGCGTGTGTCACAAACCCATTGGACAGATTGTGTGTGTCACAAACCCCATTGGACAGCGTGTGTGTGTCACAAACCCCATTGGACAGCGTGTGTGTCACATACCCCATTGTACTGCTTGTGTGTCATAAACCCCATTGGGCAGCATGTGTGTGTTACAATCCCCATTGGACAGTGTATGTGTGTCACAATAGCCATTGGACAGCGTGTGTGTCACAAACCCCTTTGGACAGTGTGTGTGTGTCACGGAGGCACTCCGCAGGTCAATTTAAGGGACAACAAGGTCCAAAAACAACTTTTATTGAACCAGTGGAAAACAGGGTTTTAACACTCCAAAAGTGACTTAAATATAGGTTCGGTTATCAGTTGAGGAAAGTTATTGAGAGGGACAGCCACTAATACAACAGGCGGTCCACAGAGTGCATGCACGTGTCTTCACCAAAACAATGCCGGAGCCGTCCCTGAGTCCCGGAGGAATACACACTTTCCTGAACACGGTGCGGGATTATTTTTAAAGAGATACACGTACTCGTAGTGAGTACGGAAAGTGTGCACTCGCGATTCCGCGAGAGTAAATATATAATACGCTCGCAGTCCTGCGAGAGTTATTTTGCACATGCAAATGTGCATGGAAAGTTATACGTGCTTATGTGGAAGCACGGGAGGAAAATACACTCACGATTGTGCGAGGGGCTCTCGGCGGCCACTCGCGATTGTGCGAGGAAATAAAGTACTTGTGCAAATGTGCACGGAAAGCAAATACACCCGCGATTCTGCGAGGATTAATTTTACACGCGCTCATATGGAGCACGGAAAGTTATACGTGCATATGTGCACGAAAAGTATAAATATACTCGCAATCCTGTGAGAAGTTTTACTTACACAAGTGGTGGCAAGGCAAGCGGAGTCTCCATCCCGGGGAGGGGGGCTCTCGGCGGCAGCATCTTGCTCGTGCTCCGAGAGAACCGCAGCAAAGGGCGGAGTCTCGACGAGAGTCCCATTTTATACTGGCTAATCAGATCTGACTGTAGGCACTCTAGAAGCTTCTCTGCACCCCCACACTGTCTGTGGGTGCCCCTGAAGCCTCCAAACATCCACCACACAGGGCGCAGCTCAGTGTGCCTTCGCACTCCCTTCTTCTAATGTCCCAGTAGCCAGGCTGCTCTGGGCAAAAGAAGCTGTTAGCCTCAAGTAGCAGAGAAGGGGGAAATGTGCCATACTGAAGGAGGGAGGGGGGGGTTCCATTCTGCCACAGTGTGTCACAAACCCCATGGGGCAGAGTGTGTGTCACAAACACTATTGGACAGTGTGTGTGTCACAAGCCCGTTGGACAGAGTGTGTGTGTCACAAAACCCACTGGACAGCGTGTGTGTGTCACAATCTCCATTGGACAGCATGTGTGTTACAAACACCATTGGACAGTGGGTGTGTCACAAACCCCAATGGACAGCGTATGTGTCACAAACCCGTTTGGACAGTGTGTGTGTCACAAAACCCACTGGACAGCGTGTGTGTTACGAACCCCTTTGGACAGCGTGTGTGTCACAAGCCCACTGAACAGAGTGTGTGTGACAAAAGCCATTGGACAGTGTGTGTGTCACAAAACCCGTTTGGACAGTGTGTGTGTCACAAACCCCATGGGACAGCGTGTGTGTGTCACAAAGCCCATTGGAAAGTGTGTGTGTCACAAACCCCATGAGAAAGTGTGCTTGTCACAAACCCCATTGGATAGCATGTGTGTGTCAAAAACCCTATTGGACAGTTTGTATGAAACAATCCCCATTGGACAGTGTCTGTGTCACAAACCCCATTTTACAGCGTGTTGGTTACAATCCCCATTGGACAGCGTGTGTGTCACAAACCCCATTGGACAGAGTGTGTGTGACAAAACCCATTGGACAGAGTGTTTGTGAGAAACGCCTTTGCTTAGTATGTGTCTCACAAACCCCATTGGACAGTGTGTGTGTCACAAACCGTAATAGATATTGTGTGTGTCACAATCCCCACTGGTGAGTGTGTGTGTCACAAACCCCATTGAACACTGTGTGTGTCACAATCCCCATTGGACAGTGTGTGTGTCACAAACCTGTTTGAACAGTGTGTGTGTCAAAAACCCTATTGGACAGCGTGTGTGTCACAAACACTATTGGACAGCGTGTGTGTCACAAGCCCATTGGACAGAGTACGTGTGTCACAAAACCTACTGGACAGCGTGTGTGTCACAAGCCCCTTTGGACAGCGTGTGTGACACAAGCCCATTACACAGAGTGTGTGTGTCACAAACCCCATTGTACAGAGTGTTTGTCACAATCCCCATTGGACAGGGTGTGTCACAAACCCCTTTGGACAGTGTGTGTGTATCAAACCCCATTGGACAGTGTGTGTGTCACAACCCCCATTGGACAGCGAGTGTGTCACAAAACCCATTGGACAGTTTGTGTGTCACAAACCCAATTGGACAGCGTGTGTTTGTCCCAATCTCCGTTGGACAGATTGTGTGTCACAAAACCCAGTGGACAGTGTATGTTTCACAAACCCCATTGGGTAGCGTGTGTGTGTCACAAACCCTATTGGACAGTGTGTGTGTCACAAACCCCATGGAATAGCGTGTGTGTGTCACAAGCCCCATTGGAATGAGTGTGTGTCACAAACCGCATTGGAAAGTGTGTGTGTCACAAACCCCATGAGAAAGTGTGTGTGTCACAAACCCCTTTGGATAGCATGTGTGTGTCAAAAACCCTATTGGACAGTTTGTATGAAACAATACCCATTGGACAGTGTCTGTGTCACAAATCCCATTGTACAGCGTGTTTGTCACAATCCCCATTGGACAGCGTGTGTGTCAAAAACCCCATTGGACAGAGTGTGTGTGACACACCCCATTGGACAGAGTGTTTGTGAGAAACGCCATTGGTTCGTATTTGTCTCACAAACCCCATTGGACAGTGTGTGTGCCACAAAACGTCATAGATATTGCGTGTGTCACAATCCCCAGTGGTGAGTGTGTGTGTCACAAACCCCATTGAACACTGTGTGTGTCACAACCCCCATTGGACAGCGTGAGTGTCACAAACCCCATTGGACACAGTGTGTGTGTCAGAAAACCCATTGGACAGTGTGTCTGTCACAAACCTCCTTGGACAGAGTGTGTATCAGAAACCGTCATAGACATTGTGTGTGTCACAATCCCCAGTGGTTAGCGTGTGTGTCACAATCCCCATTGGACAGCACGTGTGTCACAAACCCCGTGGGAAAGAGGGGGGGGCCTTAAACCCAATTGGACAGCGTGTGTGTGTCATAATCCCCATTGGACAGTGTCTGTGTGTTACAAACCCCATTGGACAGCGTGTGTGTCACAAACCCCCTTGGACAGTGTCTGTGTCACAATCCCCATTGGACAGCATGTGTGTCACAAAACCCATTGGACAGTCTGTGTGTGACAAACCCCATTGGACAGCGTGTGTGTGTCACAATCCCCGTAGGACAGAGTGTGTGTCAAAAAACCCAGTGGTCAGTGTATGTTTCACAAACCCCATTGGATAGTGTGTTTGTGTCACAAACTCTATAGGACAGTGTGTGTGTCACGAACCCCATAAGACAGTGTGTTTGTCACAATCACCATTAGAGAGTGTGTGTGTCACAATCCCCATTGGAGAGTGTGTGTGTGTTATACACCCCATTGGACAGCGTGTGTGTCACAGACCCCATTGGAAAGTGTTTGTGTCACAAACACTATGGGACAGTGTGTGTGCCGCAAGAACAGACAGCATGTGTGTAACAAGCCCATTGTACAGTGTGTGTGTCACAAACCCCATTGGACAGAGTGTGTGTCACAAACCCCCCTGGACAGACTGTGTGTGACACACCCCGTGGGACAGCGTGTGTGTCATAAACCCCATTGGACAGCGTATGTGTGTCACAATCCCCATTGGACAGTGTGTGTGTGTCACAAACACCATTGGAAAAAGTGTGTGTTACAAACCCCATTGGACAGTGTGTGTGACACAATCTCCATTGGACAGCGTGTGTGTCACAAAACCCATTGGACAGTGTGTGTGTCACAAACCACACTGGACAGCGTGTGTGTTACAAACACCGTTGGACAGCGTGTGTGTTTGACAAAACCCACTGGACAGTGTGTGTGTCACAAACCCCCCTGGACAGAGTGTGTGTCACAGTCTCCATTGGACAGCGTGTGTGTCACAAGCCCATTGAAAAGACTGTGTGTGACAAAAGCCATTGGACTGTGTGTGTGTCACAAAACCCGTTTGGACAGTGTGTGTGTCACAAACCCCAATGGACAGTATGCGTGTCAAAAACACCATTGGACAGCGTGTGTGTGTCAAAACCCCATTCGAGAGTGTGTGTGTCACAACTCCCATTGGACAGCTTGTGTGTCACAAAACCCATTGGACAGAGTGTGTGTCACAAATCCCACTGCAAAGCGTGTGTGTCACAATCCCCATTGCACAGCGTGTGTGTCACAAAAAACATTGGACAGTTTGTGTGAGACTACAAATCCCATTGTACAGAGTGTGTGTCACAAAGCCCATTGGACAGCGTCTGTGTCACAAACCCCATTGGACAGCATCCATGTCACAAACACCATTGGACAGCGTGTGTGTGTCACAATCCCCATTGCACAGCTTGTATGTCATAAACACCATTGGACAGCATGCGTGTCACAAACACCATGGGACAGCGTGTGTGTGTCACAATCTCCATTGGACAGCATGTGTGTTACAAACACCATTGGACAGTGGGTGTTTCACAAACCCCAATGGACAGCGTATGTGTCACAAACCCGTTTGGACAGTGTGTGTGTCACAAAACCCACTGGACAGCGTGTGTGTTACAAACCCCTTTGGACAGCGTGTGTGTCACAAGCCCATTGAAAAGAGTGTGTGTGACAAAAGCCATTGGACTGTGTGTGTGTCACAAAACCCGTTTGGACAGTGTGTGTGTCACAAACCCCAATGGACAGTATGCGTGTCAAAACCACCATTGGACAGCGTGTGTGTGTCAAAACCCCATTCGAGAGTTTGTGTATCACAACTCCCATTGGACAGCTTGTGTGTCACAAAACCCATTGGACAGCGTGTGTGTCACAAGACCCATTGGACAGACTGTGTGTGTCACACACCCTATTGGACAGTGTGTGTGTCACAAACCCCATGGGACGGCATGTGTGTGTCACAAAGCCCACTGGAAACTGTGTGTGTCACAAACCCCATTAGAAAGTGTGTGTGTCAGAAACACCATGAGAAAGTGTGCATGTCACAAACCCCATTGGTTAGCGTGTGTGTGTCACAAATCCTATTGTACAGTGTGTATGTCACAATCCCCATTGGACAGTGTCTGTGTCAGAAACCCCATTGGTCAGTGTGTGTGTCACAAACCCCATAAGAAAGTGTGTGTGTCACAAACCCTATTGCACAATGTGTTTGTCAGAAACCCCACTCGACAGCGTGTGTGTCACAAACCCCATGGGACAGCGTGTTTGTCACAATCCCCATTGGACTGTGTGTGTCTCACAGTCCCCATTGGACAGTGTGTGTGTGTCACAATCCCCGTTGGACAGAGTATGTGTCACAAACCCCATTGGACAGCGTGTGTTTCACAATCCCCGTTGGTCAGCGTGTGTGTCCACAAACCCCATTGGACAGAATGTGTGTGTCACACACCGCATTGGACAATGTCTGTGTCACAAACCCCTTTGGACAGCATCCGTGTCACAAATACAATTGCACAGCGTGTATGTGTCACAATCCCCATTGCACAGCGTGTGTGTCAAAAACACCATTGGACAGAATGCATGTCACAAACACCATTGGACAGCGTGTGTTTGTCACATTATCCATTGGACAGCGTGTGTGTCACAAACCCCATTGGACAGTGTGTTTGTCACAAACACCATTGGACATTGTGTGTGTGTCCCAATCCCCATTGGACAGAGTGTGTGTGTTACAAACCCCATTGGACAGAGTGTGTGACACAAACCCCATTGGACAGTGTGTGTGTCACAAACCCCGTGGGACAGCGTCTTTGTGTCGCAAACCCCTTTGGACAGCGTCTGTGTCACAGACCACATGGCACAGCGTGTGTGTCACAATCCCTATTGGACAGAGTGTATGTCACAATCCCCATTGGACAGTGTCTGTGTCACAAACCCCACTGGACATCATGTCTTTCACAAACACCATTGGACATCGTGTGTGTGTTACAATCCCCTTTGGACAGTGTGTGTGTCACAAAAACCACTGCATGGCATGTGTGTCACAAACCCCATTAGAAAGTGTGTGTGTCACAAACACTATTGCACAGTGCACGTGTCACAAACCCCGCTCGACAGCGAGTGTGTCATGAACTCCATGGGACAGAGTGTTTGTCACAATCCCCATTGGACAGTGTGTGAGTCACAAAGCCCATTGGACAGGTTGTGTGTCACAAACCCCCCTGCACAGACTGTGTGTCACACACTTCGTGGGACAGATGTGTGTCATAAACCCCATTGGACAGCGTGTCTGTGTCACAATCCCCATTGGACAGTGTGTGTGTGTAAGAAACCCCATTGGACAGCGTGTGTTTCACAAACCCCTTTGGACAGTGTGTGTTTCACAAACCCCATTGGACACTGTGTGTGTCACAATCCCCATTGGATAGCGCGTGTGTTACAAAACCCATTGGACAGTGAGTGTGTCAAAAGCCCCATTGGACAGAGTGTGTGTGACAAACCCCATTGGACAAATTGTGTGTCACAAACCCCATTGAACAGAGTGTTTGTGAGAAACCCCATTGGACAGTGTGTGTCTCACATACCCCGTTGGACAGTGTGTGTGTCTCAAACCGCCATAGACATTGTGTGTGTCACAATCCCCAATCGTGAACTTGTGTGTCACAAACCCCATTGGACAGCATCCGTGTCACAAATACAATTGCACAGCGTGTATGTGTCACAATCCCCATTGGACAGCGTGTGTGTTACAAACACCGTTGGACAGCACGGTTGCCACAAACACCATTGGACAATGTGTGAGTGTCACAATCTCCATTTCACAGCATGTGTGTCACATGCCCCATTGGACAGAGTGTGTGACACAAACCCCATTGGACATATTGTGTGTCACAAACCCCATTGGACAGTGTGTGTGTCAGAAACCCTATTGGCAGTGTGTGTGTCACAAACCCCATTGGACAGCGTGTGTGTTACAAACAGCATTGGACAGTGTGTGTCACAAACCCCACTCGGCACCGTTTGTGTCACGAACCCCATTGGTCAGCGTGTGTGTCACAGCCCCCATTTGACCGAGTGTGTGTGTCACAAACCCCATTGGACAGCGTGTGTGTCATAAACCCCACTGGACAGTGTGTGTGTCACAATCCCTATTGGACAGTGTGTGTGTGACAAAAGACAACTGTATAGCATGTGTGTCACATACCCCATTAGAAAGTGTGTGTGTCACAAACCCTATTGCACATTGTGTTTGTCAGAAACCCCACTCGACAGCGTGTGTGTCACAAACCCCATGGGACAGCGTGTTTGTCACAATCCCCATTGGACAGTGTGTGTGTCACACACCCCATTTTACAGCGTGTGTGTCATAAACCCCATTGGACAGCGTGTGTGTGTCACAATGCCCATTGGACAGTGTGTGTGTGTCACAAACACCACTGGACAGCGTGTGTGTCACAAAGCCTATTGGACAGTGTGTGAGTCAGAAACCCCATTGGACAGCGTGTGTGACACAAACACTATTGGACAGCGTGTGTGTCGCAGGGCGATTGGACAGAGTGTGTGTTTCACAAAACCCATTGGACAGCGTGTGTGTCACAAACCCCGTTGGATAGCGTGTATGGCACAAACCCCACTCAACATAGTGTGTGTCACGAACCCCATGGGACAGCGTGTTTGTCACAATCCCCATTGGACAGCGTGTGTGTCACGAACCCCATTGGACAGAGTGTGTGTGTCACACTGCCAGTCGGACAGCGTGTGTGTGATAAACCCCTTTGGACAGCGTGTGTGTGTCACAATCCCTATTGGACAGTGTGTGTGTGTCACAGATGCCATTGGAAAGTGTGTGTGTCACAAACCCTATTGGATAGCGTGTGTGTGTCACAAACCCTATCGCACAGTGTGTGTGTCACAAACCCCACTCGACAGCGAGTGTGTCATGAACCCCATGGGACAGCGTGTTTTTCACAATGCCCATTGGACAGCGTGTGTGTCACAAACCGTATTGGACAGTGTGTGTGTCACAAACACTATTGCACAGTGTGTGTCACAAGCCCATTGGACAGAGTGTGTGTCTCACAAAACCCACTAGACAGCACGTCTGTCACGACTCCTTTTGGACAGCTTGTGTGTCACAAGCCCGTTGGACAGAGAGTGTGTGTCACAAACCCCATTGTACAGCGTGTTTGTCACGATCCCCAATGGACAGCGTTTGTGTCACAAACCCCATTGGGCAGAGTGTGTGTGACAAACGCCATTGGACAGAGTTTGTGTTACAAAACCCATTGGACAGTGTGTGTGTCAGAAACCCCATTGGACATCGTGTGTGTCACAATCCCCACTGGACAGCGTCTGTGTCACAAACCCCATGGGACAGCGTTTGTATGTCGCAATCCACATTGGACAGCGTCTGTGTCACAAACCCCATGGGACAGCGTTTGTATGTCGCAATCCCCATTGGACAGCGTCTGTGTCACAGACCACATGGCACAGCGTGTGTGTCGCAAACACCATTGGACAGAGTGTCTGTGACACAATCTCCATTGGACCGTGTGTGTAAACAAACCCTATTGGTCAGTGTGTGTGTCACAAACCCCACTGGACAGCGTCTGTGTCACAAACCCCATTGGACAGATTGTGTGTTTCACAAACCTCGTAGGACAGCGTGTGTGTCACAATCCCCATTGGACAGATTGTGTGTGTCAAAAACCCCATTGTACAGCGTGTTTGTCACAATCCCCATTGGACAGCGTGTGTGTATCACAATCCCCATTGGATAGCGTGTGTGTGTCACAAACCCCATTGGAAAGTGTGTGTGTCACAAACCCCATTGGACAGAGTATGTGTGTCACTAACCCCAGTGGACAGCGTATGTTTCACAAACCCCATTTGATAGCATGTGTGTGTCACAAACCCCATTGGAAATTGTGTGTGTCACAAACCCTTTGGAAAGTGTGTGTGTTACAAACCCCATGAGAAAGTGTGCATGTCACAAACCCCATTGGATAGCGTATGTGTGTCAAAAACCCTATTGGACAGTGTGTATGTTACAATACCTATTGGACAGCGTGTGTGTCACAAACCCCATTAGATAGAGTGTGTGTGACAAACCCCTTTGGACAGAGTGTGTGTGACAAACCCCATTGGACAGAGTGTTTGTGAGAAACCCCATTGGACAGTGAGTGTCTCTCAAACCCCATTGGACAGTGTGTGTTTCAGAAACCGTCATAGACATTGTGTGTTTCACAATTCCCACTGGGGAGCGTGTGTGTCACAAACCCAATTGGACAGTGTGTGTGTCACAATCTCCATTGGACAGCGTGTGTGGCACAAAACCCATTGGACAATGTGTGTGTCACAAACCACACTGGACAGAGTGTGTGTCACGAACCCCATTGGACAGCATGTGTGTCACAATCACCATTGAACAGCGTATGTGTGACAAGCCGCATTGCACAGAGTGTGTTCGCAAACACCATTGGACAGAGTGTGTGTGTCACAATCCCCATTAGACCTTGTGTGTAAACAAACCCTATTGCACAGTGTGTGTGTCACAAACACCATGGGACAGCGTGTGTGTGTCACAAACCCCTTTGGAAAGTGTGTGTGTCACAATCCACATTGGACAGCGTCTGTATGTCGCAATCCCCATTGGACAGCGTCTGTGTCACAGACCACATGGCACAGCGTGTGTGTCGCAAACACCATTGGACAGAGTGTGTGTGTCACAATCTCCATTGGACCGTGGGTGTAAACAAACCCTATTGGACAGTGTGTGTGTCACAAACCCCATGGGACGGCATGTGTGTGTCACAAAGCCCACTGGAAACTGTGTGTGTCACAAACCCCATTAGAAAGTGTGTGTGTCAGAAACACCATGAGAAAGTGTGCATGTCACAAACCCCATTGGTTAGCGTGTGTGTGTCACAAATCCTATTGTACAGTGTGTATGTCACAATCCCCATTGGACAGTGTCTGTGTCAGAAACCCCATTGGTCAGTGTGTGTGTCACAAACCCCATTAGAAAGTGTGTGTGTCACAAACCCTATTGCACAATGTGTTTGTCAGAAACCCCACTCGACAGCGTGTGTGTCACAAACCCCATGGGACAGCGTGTTTGTCACAATCCCCATTGGACAGTGTGTGTCTCACAGTCCCCATTGGACAGTGTGTGTGTGTCCACAAACCCCATTGGACAGAATGTGTGTGTCACACACCGCATTGGACAATGTCTGTGTCACAAACCCCATTGGACAGCATCCGTGTCACAAATACAATTGCACAGCGTGTATGTGTCACAATCCCCATTGCACAGCGTGTGTGTCAAAAACACCATTGGACAGCATGCATGTCACAAACACCATTGGACAGCGTGTGTGTGTCACAGTATCCATTGGACAGCGTGTGTGTCACAAACCCCATTGGACAATGTGTTTGTCACAAACACCATTGGACATTGTGTGTGTGTCCCAATCCCCATTGGACAGAGTGTGTGTGTTACAAACCCCATTGGACAGAGTGTGTGACACAAACCCCATTGGACAGAGTGTGTGTCACAAACCCCGTGGGACAGCGTCTTTGTGTCGCAAACCCCTTTGGACAGCGTCTGTGTCACAGACCACATTGCACAGCGTGTGTGTCACAATCCCTATTGGACAGTGTGTATGTCACAATTCCCATTGGACAGTGTCTGTGTCACAAACCCCACTGGACATCATGTCTTTCACAAACACCATTGGACATCGTGTGTGTGTTACAATCCCCTTTGGACAGTGTGTGTGTCACAAAAACCACTGCATGGCATGTGTGTCACAAACCCCATTAGAAAGTGTGTGTGTCACAAACACTATTGCACAGTGCACGTGTCACAAACCCCACTCGACAGCGAGTGTGTCATGAACTCCATGGGACAGAGTGTTTGTCACAATCCCCATTGGACAGTGTGTTTGTGTCACAAACTCTATAGGACAGTGTGTGTGTCACGAACCCCATAAGACAGTGTGTTTGTCACAATCTCCATTAGAGAGTGTGTGTGTCACAATCCCCATTGGAGAGTGTGTGTGTGTTATACACCCCATTGGACAGCGTGTGTGTCACAGACCCCTTTGGACAGTGTGTGTGTCACAAACCCCATTGGAAAGTGTTTGTGTCACAAACACTATGGGACAGTGTGTGTGCCGCAAGAACATTAGACAGAGTGTGTGTGTCACAAAAAACACTGGGCAGCGTGTGTCTCACAAACTCCTTTGGACAGCATGTGTGTAACAAGCCCATTGTACAGTGTGTGTGTCACAAACCCCATTGGACAGAGTGTGTGTCACAAACCCCCCTGGACAGACTGTGTGTCACACACCCCGTGGGACAGCGTGTGTGTCATAAACCCCATTGGACAGCGTATGTGTGTCACAATCCCCATTGGACAGTGTGTGTGTGTCACAAACACCATTGGAAAAAGTGTGTGTTACAAACCCCATTGGACAGTGTGTGTGTCACAATCTCCATTGGACAGCGTGTGTGTCACAAAACCCATTGGACAGTGTGTGTGTCACAAACCACACTGGATAGCGTGTGTGTTACAAACACCGTTGGACAGCGTGTGTGTTTGACAAAACCCACTGGACAGTGTGTGTGTCACAAACCCCCCTGGACAGAGTGTGTGTCACAAACCCAATTGGACAGTGTGTGTGTCACAAACCCCATTGGACAGTGTGTGTGTCACAGTCTCCATTGGACAGCGTGTGTGTCACAAGCCCATTGAAAAGAGTGTGTGTGACAAAAGCCATTGGACTGTGTGTGTGTCACAAAACCCGTTTGGACAGTGTGTGTGTCACAACTCCCATTGGACAGCTTGTGTGTCACAAAACCCATTGGACAGAGTGTGTGTCACAAGACCCATTGGACAGACTGTGTGTGTCACAAAGCCCACTGGAAACTGTGTGTGTCACAAACCCCTTTGGAAAGTGTGTGTGTCAGAAACACCATGAGAAAGTGTGCATGTCACAAACCCCATTGGTTAGCGTGTGTGTGTCAGAAATCCTATTGTACAGTGTGTATGTCACAATCCCCATTGGACAGTGTCTGTGTCAGAAACCCCATTGGTCAGTGTGTGTGTCACAAACCCCATAAGAAAGTGTGTGTGTCACAAACCCTATTGCACAATGTGTTTGTCAGAAACCCCACTCGACAGCGTGTGTGTCACAAACCCCATGGGACAGCGTGTTTGTCACAATCCCCATTGGACTGTGTGTGTCTCACAGTCCCCATTGGACAGTGTGTGTGTGTCACAATCCCCGTTGGACAGAGTATGTGTCACAAACCCCATTGGACAGCGTGTGTTTCACAATCCCCGTTGGTCAGCGTGTGTGTCCACAAACCCCATTGGACAGAATGTGTGTGTCACACACCGCATTGGACAATGTCTGTGTCACAAACCCCTTTGGACAGCATCCGTGTCACAAATACAATTGCACAGCGTGTATGTGTCACAATCCCCATTGGACACCGTGTGTGTACCACAATCCCCATTGGACAGATTGTGTGTGTCAGAAACCCCATTGGAAAGTGTGTGTGTCACAAACCCACATTGGACATAGTGTGTGTTTCACAAAACCCAGTGGACAGTGTATGTTTCACAAACCCCATGGACAGCATGTGTGTGTCACAAACCCCATTGGAAATTGTGTGTGTCACAAACCCTTTGGAAAGTGTGTGTGTCACAAACCACGTGAGAAAGTGTGCGTGTCACAAAGCCCATTGTACAGCGTGTTTGTCACATTCCCCATTGGATAGCGTGTGTGTCACAAACCCCATTAGATAGAGTGTGTGTGTGACAAACCCCATTGGACAGAGTGTGTGTCACAAACCCCATTGGACAGAGTGTTTGTGAGAAACCCCATTGAACAGTGAGTGTCTCTCAAACCCCATTGGACAGTGTGTGTGTCAGAAACCGTCATAGACATTGTGTGTTTCACAATTCCCACTGGGGAGCGTGTGTGTCACAAACTCCATTGGACATTGTGTGTGTCACAATCTCCATTGGACAGCGTGTGTGTCACGAACCCCTTTGGACAGCGTGTGTGTCACAAGCACCATTGGACTGAGTGTGTGTGTCACAAACCCCTTTGTACAGCGTGTGTGTCACGAACCCCTTTGGACAGCGTGTGTGTCACAAGCACCATTGGACAGAGTGTGTGTGTCAGAAAACCCCTTTGGAAAGTGTATGCGTCACAAACGCCAATGGATATCGTGTGTGTGTCACAAACCCTATTGGACAGTGTGTGTCACAAACCCCACTGGAAAGACTGTGTGTCACAAACCCCATTGGACAGAGTGTGAGTCACGAACCCCATTGGACAGCGTGTGAGGCACATGCCCATTGGACAGATTGTGTGTGTCACAAACGCCTTTGTACAGCGTGTTTGTCACAATCCCCATTGGACAGCGTGTGTGTGTCACCATCCCCATTGGACAGTGTGTGTGTGTCACAAACCCCATTGGGCAGATTGTATGTGTCACAAACCACATTGTACAGCATGTTTATCACAATCCCCATTGGGCAGATTGTATGTGTCACAAACCACATTGTACAGCATGTTTATCACAATCCCCATTGGACAGCGTGTGTGTGTCACAAACCCCATTGGGAAGTGTGTGTGTCAGAAACCCAATTGGAGAGTGTGTGTGTCACAAACCCCATGGGACAGTGTGCGTGTCACAAACCCCTTTGAATAGCGTGTGTGTGTCACAATCCCTTTTGGACAGTGTGTATGTCACAATCCCCATTGGAGAGTGTCTTTGTCACAAACCCCATTGGACAGCGTGTGTGTCACAAACACCGTTGGACATCGTGTCTGTGTTACAATCCCCATTGGACAGTGTGTGTGTCACAAAAACCACTGTATAGCGTGTGTGTCACAAACCCCATTAGAATGTGTGTGTTTTTCACAAACCCCATTGGGTAGCGTGCGTGTGTCACAAACTCCATTGGACAGTCTGTGTATCACAATCCCCTTTGGACAGTGTTTGTGTCACAAACCCTATTGGCAGTGTGTGTGTCACATACCCCATTGTACAGCGTGTGTGTGTCACAATCCCCGTTGGACAGAGTGTGTGTCACAAACCCCATTGGACAGCGTGTTTGTGTAACAATCCCCATTGGACAGAGTGTGTGTCACAAACCCCAGTGGACAGCGTGTGTGTGTCACAATCCCCTTTGGACAGTGTGTGTGTGTCACAAACATCATTGGACAGTGTGTGTGTCACAAATACCTTTGGACAGTGTGTGTGTCACAATCCACGTTGGACAGAGTGTGTTTCACAAACCCCATTGGACAGCGTGTTTGTATAACAATCCCCATTGGACAGTGTGTGTATGTCCACAAACCCCATTGGACAGAGTGTTTGTCAAACCCCATTGGACAGTGTGTGTGTCACAAAGCGCCTTGGACAGTGTCTGTGTCACAAACACCATTCAACAGCATGTGTGTGTCACAATCCCCATTGGACAGCGTGTTTTGAAAAACACCATTGGACAGCATGCGTGTCACAAACACCATTGGACAGCGTCTGTGTGTTGCAATCTCCATTGGACAGCGTGTGTGTCACAAACCCCATTGGACAGTGTGTGTGTCACAAACCCCATTGGACATCGTGTGTGTGTCACAATCCCCATTGGACAGTGTGTGTGTGTCACAAACCCCATTGGACAGAGTGTGTGACACAAACCCCATTGGACAGTGTGTGTGTCACAATCCCCTTTGGACAGTGTTTGTGTCACAAACCCCATTGGCAGTGTGTGTGTCACGAACCCAGTTGGACAGCGTATGTGTCACAAGCCCCATTGGACAGAGTGTGTGTGTTACAAAAACCCATTGGACAGTGTGTGTGTCACAAACCCCATTGGACAGCGTGTGTGTTACAAACAGCATTGGACAGTGTGTGTTTGTCACAAACCCATTTGGACAGAGTGGGTGTGACAAACCCATTGGGCAGCATGTGCGTGTCACGAACCCCATTGGACAGCGTGTGAGTCACAACCCCCATTTGACCGAGTGTGTGTGTCTCAAATCCCATTGGACAGCGTGTGTCTCACAAACCCCATTGGACAGTGCGTGTGTCACAAACCCATTGGACAGATTGTGTGTGTCACAAACCCCATTGGACAGCGTGTGTGTGTCACAAACCCCATTGGACAGCGTGTGTGTCACATACCCCATTGTACTGCTTGTGTGTCATAAACCCCATTGGGCAGCATGTGTGTGTTACAATCCCCATTGGACAGTGTATGTGTGTCACAATAGCCATTGGACAGTGTGTGTGTCACAAACCCCTTTGGACAGTGTGTGTGTGTCACGGAGGCACTCCGCAGGTCAATTTAAGGGACAACAAGGTCCAAAAACAACTTTTATTGAACCAGTGGAAAACAGGGTTTTAACACTCCAAAAGTGACTTAAATATAGGTTCGGTTATCAGTTGAGGAAAATTATTGAGAGGGACAGCCACTAATACAACAGGCGGTCCACAGAGTGCATGCACGTGTCTTCACCAAAACAATGCCGGAGCCGTCTCTGAGTCCCGGAGGAATACACACTTTCCTGAACACGGTGCGGGATTATTTTTAAAGAGATACACGTACTCGTAGTGAGTACGGAAAGTGTGCACTCGTGATTCCGCGAGAGTAAATATATAATACGCTCGCAGTCCTGCGAGAGTTATTTTGCACATGCAAATGTGCATGGAAAGTTATACGTGCTTATGTGGAAGCACGGGAGGAAAATACACTCACGATTGTGCGAGGGGCTCTCGGCGGCCACTCGCGATTGTGCGAGGAAATAAAGTACTTGTGCAAATGTGCACGGAAAGCAAATACACCCGCGATTCTGCGAGGATTAATTTTACACGTGCTCATATGGAGCACGGAAAGTTATACGTGCATATGTGCACGAAAAGTATAAATATACTCGCAATCCTGCGAGAAGTTTTACTTACACAAGTGGTGGCAAGGCAAGCGGAGTCTCCATCCCGGGGAGGGGGGCTCTCGGTGGCAGCATCTTGCTCGTGCTCCGAGAGAACCGCAGCAAAGGGCGGAGTCTCGACGAGAGTCCCATTTTATACTGGCTAATCAGATCTGACTGTAGGCACTCTAGAAGCTTCTCTGCACCCCCACACTGTCTGTGGGTGCCCCTGAAGCCTCCAAACATCCACCACACAGGGCGCAGCTCAGTGTGCCTTCGCACTCCCTTCTTCTAATGTCCCAGTAGCCAGGCTGCTCTGGGCAAAAGAAGCTGTTAGCCTCAAGTAGCAGAGAAGGGGGAAATGTGCCATACTGAAGGAGGGAGGGGGGGGTTCCATTCTGCCACAGTGTGTCACAAACCCCATGGGGCAGAGTGTGTGTCACAAACACTATTGGACAGTGTGTGTGTCACAAGCCCGTTGGACAGAGTGTGTGTGTCACAAAACCCACTGGACAGCGTGTGTGTGTCACAATCTCCATTGGACAGCATGTGTGTTACAAACACCATTGGACAGTGGGTGTGTCACAAACCCCAATGGACAGCGTATGTGTCACAAACCCGTTTGGACAGTGTGTGTGTCACAAAACCCACTGGACAGCGTGTGTGTTACGAACCCCTTTGGACAGCGTGTGTGTCACAAGCCCACTGAACAGAGTGTGTGTGACAAAAGCCATTGGACAGTGTGTGTGTCACAAAACCCGTTTGGACAGTGTGTGTGTCACAAACCCCATGGGACAGCGTGTGTGTGTCACAAAGCCCATTGGAAAGTGTGTGTGTCACAAACCCCATGAGAAAGTGTGCTTGTCACAAACCCCATTGGATAGCATGTGTGTGTCAAAAACCCTATTGGACAGTTTGTATGAAACAATCCCCATTGGACAGTGTCTGTGTCACAAACCCCATTTTACAGCGTGTTGGTTACAATCCCCATTGGACAGCGTGTGTGTCACAAACCCCATTGGACAGAGTGTGTGTGACAAAACCCATTGGACAGAGTGTTTGTGAGAAACGCCTTTGCTTAGTATGTGTCTCGCAAACCCCATTGGACAGTGTGTGTGTCACAAACCGTAATAGATATTGTGTGTGTCACAATCCCCACTGGTGAGTGTGTGTGTCACAAACCCCATTGAACACTGTGTGTGTCACAATCCCCATTGGACAGTGTGTGTGTCACAAACCTGTTTGAACAGTGTGTGTGTCAAAAACCCTATTGGACAGCGTGTGTGTCACAAACACTATTGGACAGCGTGTGTGTCACAAGCCCATTGGACAGAGTACGTGTGTCACAAAACCTACTGGACAGCGTGTGTGTCACAAGCCCCTTTGGACAGCGTGTGTGACACAAGCCCATTACACAGAGTGTGTGTGTCACAAACCCCATTGTACAGAGTGTTTGTCACAATCCCCATTGGACAGGGTGTGTCACAAACCCCTTTGGACAGTGTGTGTGTATCAAACCCCATTGGACAGTGTGTGTGTCACAACCCCCATTGGACAGCGAGTGTGTCACAAAACCCATTGGACAGTCTGTGTGTCACAAACCCATTTGGACAGCGTGTGTTTGTCCCAATCTCCGTTGGACAGATTGTGTGTCACAAAACCCAGTGGACAGTGTATGTTTCACAAACCCCATTGGGTAGCGTGTGTGTGTCACAAACCCTATTGGACAGTGTGTGTGTCACAAACCCCATGGAATAGCGTGTGTGTGTCACAAGCCCCATTGGAATGAGTGTGTGTCACAAACCGCATTGGAAAGTGTGTGTGTCACAAACCCCATGAGAAAGTGTGTGTGTCACAAACCCCATTGGATAGCATGTGTGTGTCAAAAACCCTATTGGACAGTTTGTATGAAACAAAACCCATTGGACAGTGTCTGTGTCACAAATCCCATTGTACAGCGTGTTTGTCACAATCCCCATTGGACAGCGTGTGTGTCAAAAACCCCATTGGACAGAGTGTGTGTGACACACCCCATTGGACAGAGTGTTTGTGAGAAACGCCATTGGTTCGTATTTGTCTCACAAACCCCATTGGACAGTGTGTGTGTCACAAAACGTCATAGATATTGCGTGTGTCACAATCCCCAGTGGTGAGTGTGTGTGTCACAAACCCCATTGAACACTGTGTGAGTCACAACCCCCATTGGACAGCGTGAGTGTCACAAACCCCATTGGACACAGTGTGTGTGTCAGAAAACCCTTTGGACAATGTGTCTGTGACAAACCTCCTTGGATAGAGTGTGTATCAGAAACTGTCATAGACATTGTGTGTGTCACAATCCCCAGTGGTTAGCGTGTGTGTCACAATCCCCATTGGACAGCACGTGTGTCACAAAACCCTTTGGGCAGTGTGTGTGTCACAAACCCCCCTGAACAGAGTGTGTGTCACATACCCTGTGGGAAAGCGTGTGTGTCATAAACCCAATTGGACAGCGTGTGTGTGTCATAATCCCCATTGGACAGTGTCTGTGTGTTACAAACCCCATTGGACAGCGTGTGTGTCACAAACCCCCTTGGACAGTGTGTGTGTCACAATCCCCATTGGACAGCATGTGTGTCACAAAACCCATTGGACAGTCTGTGTGTGACAAACCCCATTGGACAGCGTGTGTGTGTCACAATCCCCGTAGGACAGAGTGTGTGTCAAAAAACCCAGTGGTCAGTGTATGTTTCACAAACCCCATTGGATAGTGTGTTTGTGTCACAAACTCTATAGGACAGTGTGTGTGTCACGAACCCCATAAGACAGTGTGTTTGTCACAATCACCATTAGAGAGTGTGTGTGTCACAATCCCCATTGGAGAGTGTGTGTGTGTTATACACCCCATTGGACAGCGTGTGTGTCACAGACCCCATTGGAAAGTGTTTGTGTCACAAACACTATGGGACAGTGTGTGTGCCGCAAGAACACTGGACAGAGTGTGTGTGTCACAAAAAACACTGGGCAGCGTGTGTCTCACAAACTCCTTTGGACAGCATGTGTGTAACAAGCCCATTGTACAGTGTGTGTGTCACAAACCCCATTGGACAGAGTGTGTGTCACAAACCCCCCTAGACAGACTGTGTGTGACACACCCCGTGGGACAGCGTGTGTGTCATAAACCCCATTGGACAGCGTATGTGTGTCACAATCCCCATTGGACAGTGTGTGTGTGTCACAAACACCATTGGAAAAAGTGTGTGTTACAAACCCCGTTGGACAGTGTGTGTGACACAATCTCCATTGGACAGCGTGTGTGTCACAAAACCCATTGGACAGTGTGTGTGTCACAAACCACACTGGACAGCGTGTGTGTTACAAACACCGTTGGACAGCGTGTGTGTTTGACAAAACCCACTGGACAGTGTGTGTGTCACAAACCCCCCTGGACAGAGTGTGTGTCACAGTCTCCATTGGACAGCGTGTGTGTCACAAGCCCATTGAAAAGACTGTGTGTGACAAAAGCCATTGGACTGTGTGTGTGTCACAAAACCCGTTTGGACAGTGTGTGTGTCACAAACCCCAATGGACAGTATGCGTGTCAAAAACACCATTGGACAGCGTGTGTGTGTCAAAACCCCATTCGAGAGTGTGTGTGTCACAACTCCCATTGGACAGCTTGTGTGTCACAAAACCCATTGGACAGAGTGTGTGTCACAAATCCCACTGCAAAGCATATGTGTCACAATCCCCATTGCACAGCGTGTGTGTCACAAAAAACATTGGACAGTTTGTGTGAGACTACAAATCCCATTGTACAGAGTGTGTGTCACAAAGCCCATTGGACAGCGTCTGTGTCACAAACCCCATTGGACAGCATCCATGTCACAAACACCATTGGACAGCGTGTGTGTGTCACAATCCCCATTGCACAGCGTGTATGTCACAAACACCATTGGACAGCATGCGTGTCACAAACACCATTGGACAGCGTGTGTGTGTCACAAAACCCACTGGACAGCGTGTGTGTTACAAACCCCTTTGGACAGCGTGTGTGTCACAAGCCCATTGAAAAGAGTGTGTGTGACAAAAGCCATTGGACTGTGTGTGTGTCACAAAACCCGTTTGGACAGTGTGTGTGTCACAAACCCCAAAGGACAGTATGCGTGTCAAAAACACCATTGGACAGCGTGTGTGTGTCAAAACCCCATTCGAGAGTTTGTGTATCACAACTCCCATTGGACAGCTTGTGTGTTACAAAACCCATTGTACAGCGTGTGTGTCACAAGACCCATTGGACAGACTGTGTGTGTCACACACCCTATTGGACAGTGTGTGTGTCACAAACCCCTTGGGACGGCATGTGTGTGTCACAAAGCCCACTGGAAACTGTGTGTGTCACAAACCCCATTAGAAAGTGTGTGTGTCAGAAACACCATGAGAAAGTGTGCATGTCACAAACCCCATTGGTTAGCGTGTGTGTGTCACAAATCCTATTGTACAGTGTGTATGTCACAATCCCCATTGGACAGTGTCTGTGTCAGAAACCCCATTGGTCAGTGTGTGTGTCACAAACCCCATTAGAAAGTGTGTGTGTCACAAACCCTATTGCACAATGTGTTTGTCAGAAACCCCACTCGACAGCGTGTGTGTCACAAACCCCATGGGACAGCGTGTTTGTCACAATCCCCATTGGACAGTGTGTGTCTCACAGTCCCCATTGGACAGTGTGTGTGTGTCACAATCCCCGTTGGACAGAGTATGTGTCACAAACCCCATTGGACAGCGTGTGTTTCACAATCCCCGTTGGTCAGCGTGTGTGTCCACAAACCCCATTGGACAGAATGTGTGTGTCACACACCGCATTGGACAATGTCTGTGTCACAAACCCCTTTGGACAGCATCCGTGTCACAAATACAATTGCACAGCGTGTATGTGTCACAATCCCCATTGCACAGCGTGTGTGTCAAAAACACCATTGGACAGCATGCATGTCACAAACACCATTGGACAGCGTGTGTGTGTCACAGTATCCATTGGACAGCGTGTGTGTCACAAACCCCATTGGACAATGTGTTTGTCACAAACACCATTGGACATTGTGTGTGTGTCCCAATCCCCATTGGACAGAGTGTGTGTGTTACAAACCCCATTGGACATTGTGTGTGTGTCCCAATCCCCATTGGACAGAGTGTGTGTGTTACAAACCCCATTGGACAGAGTGTGTGACACAAACCCCATTGGACAGTGTGTGTGTCACAAACCCCGTGGGACATCGTCTTTGTGTCGCAAACCCCTTTGGACAGCGTCTGTGTCACAGACCACATGGCACAGCGTGTGTGTCACAATCCCTATTGGACAGAGTGTATGTCACAATCCCCATTGGACAGTGTCTGTGTCACAAACCCCACTGGACATCGTGTCTTTCACAAACACCATTGGACATCGTGTGTGTGTTACAATCCCCTTTGGACAGTGTGTGTGTCACAAAAACCACTGCATGGCATGTGTGTCACAAACCCCATTAGAAAGTGTGTGTGTCACAAACACTATTGCACAGTGCACGTGTCACAAACCCCGCTCGACAGCGAGTGTGTCATGAACTCCATGGGACAGAGTGTTTGTCACAATCCCCATTGGACAGTGTGTGAGTCACAAAGCCCATTGGACAGGTTGTGTGTCACAAACCCCCCTGCACAGACTGTGTGTCACACACTTCGTGGGACAGATGTGTGTCATAAACCCCATTGGACAGCGTGTCTGTGTCACAATCTCCATTGGACTGTGTGTGTGTGTAAGAAACCCCATTGGACAGCGTGTGTTTCACAAACCCCTTTGGACAGTGTGTGTTTCACAAACCCCATTGGACACTGTGTGTGTCACAATCCCCATTGGATAGCGCGTGTGTTACAAAACCCATTGGACAGTGAGTGTGTCAAAAGCCCCATTGGACAGAGTGTGTGTGACAAACCCCATTGGACAAATTGTGTGTCACAAACCCCATTGAACAGAGTGTTTGTGAGAAACCCCATTGGACAGTGTGTGTCTCACAAACCCCGTTGGACAGTGTGTGTGTCTCAAACCGCCATAGACATTGTGTGTGTCACAATCCCCAATCGTGAACTTGTGTGTCACAAACCCCATTGGACAGCATCCGTGTTAAAAACACCATTTCACAGCGTGTATGTGTCACAATCCCCATTGGACAGCGTGTGTGTTACAAACACCGTTGGACAGCACGGTTGCCACAAACACCATTGGACAATGTGTGAGTGTCACAATCTCCATTTCACAGCATGTGTGTCACATGCCCCATTGGACAGAGTGTGTGACACAAACCCCATTGGACATATTGTGTGTCACAAACCCCATTGGACAGTGTGTGTGTCAGAAACCCTATTGGCAGTGTGTGTGTCACAAACCCCATTGGACAGCGTGTGTGTTACAAACAGCATTGGACAGTGTGTGTCACAAACCCCACTCGGCACCGTTTGTGTCACGAACCCCATTGGTCAGCGTGTGTGTCACAGCCCCCATTTGACCGAGTGTGTGTGTCACAAACCCCATTGGACAGCGTGTGTGTCATAAACCCCATTGGACAGTGTGTGTGTCACAATCCCTATTGGACAGTGTGTGTGTGACAAAAGACAACTGTATAGCATGTGTGTCACATACCCCATTAGAAAGTGTGTGTGTCACAAACCCTATTGCACATTGTGTTTGTCAGAAACCCCACTCGACAGCGTGTGTGTCACAAACCCCATGGGACAGCGTGTTTGTCACAATCCCCATTGGACAGTGTGTGTGTCACACACACCATTTTACAGCGTGTGTGTCATAAACCCCATTGGACAGCGTGTGTGTGTCACAATGCCCATTGGACAGTGTGTGTGTGCCACAAACACCACTGGACAGCGTGTGTGTCACAAAGCCTATTGGACAGTGTGTGAGTTAGAAACCCCATTGGACAGCGTGTGTGACACAAACACTATTGGACAGCGTGTGTGTCGCAGGGCGATTGGACAGAGTGTGTGTGTCACAAAACCCATTGGACAGCGTGTGTGTCACAAACCCCGTTGGATAGCGTGTATGGCACAAACCCCACTCAACATAGTGTGTGTCACGAACCCCATGGGACAGCGTGTTTGTCACAATCCCCATTGGACAGCGTGTGTGTCACGAACCCCATTGGACAGAGTGTGTGTGTCACACTGCCAGTCGGACAGCGTGTGTGTGATAAACCCCTTTGGACAGCGTGTGTGTGTCACAATCCCTATTGGACAGTGTGTGTGTGTCACAGATGCCATTGGAAAGTGTGTGTGTCACAAACCCTATTGGATAGCGTGTGTGTGTCACAAACCCTATCGCACAGTGTGTGTGTCACAAACCCCACTCGACAGCGAGTGTGTCATGAACCCCATGGGACAGCGTGTTTTTCACAATGCCCATTGGACAGCGTGTGTGTCACAAACCGTATTGGACAGTGTGTGTGTCACAAACACTATTGCACAGTGTGTGTCACAAGCCCATTGGACAGAGTGTGTGTCTCACAAAACCCACTAGACAGCACGTCTGTCACGACTCCTTTTGGACAGCTTGTGTGTCACAAGCCCGTTGGACAGAGAGTGTGTGTCACAAACCCCATTGTACAGCGTGTTTGTCACGATCCCCAATGGACAGCGTATGTGTCACAAACCCCATTGGGCAGAGTGTGTGTGACAAACGCCATTGGACAGAGTTTGTGTTACAAAACCCATTGGACAGTGTGTGTGTCAGAAACCCCATTGGACATCGTGTGTGTCACAATCCCCATTGGACACCGTCTGTGTCACAAACCCCATGGGACAGCGTTTGTATGTCGCAATCCCCATTGGACAGCGTCTGTGTCACAAACCCCATGGGACAGCGTTTGTATGTCGCAATCCCCATTGGACAGCGTCTGTGTCACAGACCACATGGCACAGCGTGTGTGTCGCAAACACCATTGGACAGAGTGTGTGTGACACAATCTCCATTGGACCGTGTGTGTAAACAAACCCTATTGGTCAGTGTGTGTGTCACAAACCCCACTGGACAGCGTCTGTGTCACAAACCCCATTGGACAGATTGTGTTTTTCACAAACCTCGTAGGACAGCGTGTGTGTCACAATCCCCATTGGACAGATTGTGTGTGTCAAAAACCCCATTGTACAGCGTGTTTATCACAATCCCCATTGGACAGCGTGTGTGTATCACAATCCCCATTGGATAGCGTGTGTGTGTCACAAACCCCATTGGAAAGTGTGTGTGTTACAAACCCCATTGGACAGAGTATGTGTGTTACAAACCCCAGTGGACAGCGTATGTTTCACAAACCCC
The DNA here is from genome assembly GCF_036013475.1 of Columba livia. Lineage (NCBI taxonomy): Eukaryota > Metazoa > Chordata > Aves > Columbiformes > Columbidae > Columba > Columba livia. The sequence continues at coordinate 98,573 of NW_027043307.1, forward strand.
ATTTGATAGCATGTGTGTGTCACAAACCCCATTGGAAATTGTGTGTGTCACAAACCCTTTGGAAAGTGTGTGTGTTACAAACCCCATGAGAAAGTGTGCATGTCACAAACCCCATTGGATAGCGTATGTGTGTCAAAAACCCTATTGGACAGTGTGTATGTTACAATACCTATTGGACAGCGTGTGTGTCACAAACCCCATTAGATAGAGTGTGTGTGACAAACCCCTTTGGACAGAGTGTGTGTGACAAACCCCATTGGACAGAGTGTTTGTGAGAAACCCCATTGGACAGTGAGTGTCTCTCAAACCCCATTGGACAGTGTGTGTTTCAGAAACCGTCATAGACATTGTGTGTTTCACAATTCCCACTGGGGAGCGTGTGTGTCACAAACCCAATTGGACAGTGTGTGTGTCACAATCTCCATTGGACAGCGTGTGTGGCACAAAACCCATTGGACAATGTGTGTGTCACAAACCACACTGGACAGAGTGTGTGTCACGAACCCCATTGGACAGCATGTGTTTCACAATCACCATTGAACAGCGTATGTGTGACAAGCCACATTGCACAGAGTGTGTTCGCAAACACCATTGGACAGAGTGTGTGTGTCACAATCCCCATTAGACCTTGTGTGTAAACAAACCCTATTGCACAGTGTGTGTGTCACAAACACCATGGGACAGCGTGTGTGTGTCACAAACCCCTTTGGAAAGTGTGTGTGTCACAATCCACATTGGACAGCGTCTGTATGTCGCAATCCCCATTGGACAGCGTCTGTGTCACAGACCACATGGCACAGCGTGTGTGTCGCAAACACCATTGGACAGAGTGTGTGTGTCACAATCTCCATTGGACCGTGGGTGTAAACAAACCCTATTGAAAAGTGTGTGTGTCACAAACCCCACTGGACAGCTTCTGTGTCACAAACCCCATTGGACAGATTGTGTGTTTCACAAACCCCATAGGACAGCGTGTGTGTCACAAGAACCATTGGACAGCGTGTGTGTCACAAAACCCATTGGACAGATTGAGTGTGTCACAAACCCCATTGGAGAGCGTGTGTGTCAGAAACCCCGTTGGACAGCGTGTGTGTGTCACAATCCCCTTTGGAGAGTGTGTGTGTGTCACAAACATCATTGGACAGCGTGTGTGTCAGAAATAACTTTGGACAGTGTGTGTCACTAACGCCATTGGACAGCTTGTGTGTCACAAACACTATTGGACAGCGTGTGTGTCACAAGCCCATTGGACTGAGTGTGTGTGTCACAAAACCCACTGGACAGCGTGTGTGTCACGAACCTCTTTGGACAGCGTGTGTGTCACAAGCACCATTGGACAGAGTGTGTGTGTCACAAAACCCCTTTGGAAAGTGTATGTGTCACAAACGCCAATGGATATCGTGTGTGTGTCACAAACCCTATTGGACAGTGTGTGTGTCACAAATCCCACTGGACAGAGTGTGTGTCACGAACCCCATTGGATAGCGTGTGAGTCACAAGCCCATTGGACAGATTGTGTGTGTCACAAACCGCATTGGACAGCGTGTTTGTCACAATCCCCATTGGACACCGTGTGTGTACCACAATCCCCATTGGACAGATTGTGTGTGTCAGAAACCCCATTGGAAAGTGTGTGTGTCACAAACCCACATTGGACATAGTGTGTGTTTCACAAAACCCAGTGGACAGTGTATGTTTCACAAACCCCATGGACAGCATGTGTGTGTCACAAACCCCATTGGAAATTGTGTGTGTCACAAACCCTTTGGAAAGTGTGTGTGTCACAAACCACGTGAGAAAGTGTGCGTGTCACAAAGCCCATTGTACAGCGTGTTTGTCACATTCCCCATTGGATAGCGTTTGTGTCACAAACCCCATTAGATAGAGTGTGTGTGTGACAAACCCCATTGGACAGAGTGTGTGTCACAAACCCCATTGGACAGAGTGTTTGTGAGAAACCCCATTGGACAGTGAGTGTCTCTCAAACCCCATTGGACAGTGTGTGTGTCAGAAACCGTCATAGACATTGTGTGTTTCACAATTCCCACTGGGGAGCGTGTGTGTCACAAACTCCATTGGACATTGTGTGTGTCACAATCTCCATTGGACAGCGTGTGTGTCACGAACCCCTTTGGACAGCGTGTGTGTCACAAGCACCATTGGACTGAGTGTGTGTGTCACAAACCCCTTTGTACAGCGTGTGTGTCACGAACCCCTTTGGACAGCGTGTGTGTCACAAGCACCATTGGACAGAGTGTGTGTGTCAGAAAACCCCTTTGGAAAGTGTATGCGTCACAAACGCCAATGGATATCGTGTGTGTGTCACAAACCCTATTGGACAGTGTGTGTCACAAACCCCACTGGAAAGACTGTGTGTCACAAACCCCATTGGACAGAGTGTGAGTCACGAACCCCATTGGACAGCGTGTGAGTCACATGCCCATTGGACAGGTTGTGTGTGTCACAAACGCCTTTGTACAGCGTGTTTGTCACAATCCCCATTGGACAGCGTGTGTGTGTCACCATCCCCATTGGACAGTGTGTGTGTGTCACAAACCCCATTGGGCAGATTGTATGTGTCACAAACCACATTGTACAGCATGTTTATCACAATCCCCATTGGACAGCGTGTGTGTGTCACAAACCCCATTGGGAAGTGTGTGTGTCAGAAACCCAATTGGAGAGTGTGTGTGTCACAAACCCCATGGGACAGTGTGCGTGTCACAAACCCCTTTGAATAGCGTGTGTGTGTCACAATCCCTTTTGGACAGTGTGTATGTCACAATCCCCATTGGAGAGTGTCTTTGTCACAAACCCCATTGGACAGCGTGTGTGTCACAAACACCGTTGGACATCGTGTCTGTGTTACAATCCCCATTGGACAGTGTGTGTGTCACAAAAACCACTGTATAGCGTGTGTGTCACAAACCCCATTAGAAAGTGTGTGTTTTTCACAAACCCCATTGGGTAGCGTGCGTGTGTCACAAACTCCATTGGACAGTCTGTGTATCACAATCCCCTTTGGACAGTGTTTGTGTCACAAACCCTATTGGCAGTGTGTGTGTCACATACCCCATTGTACAGCGTGTGTGTGTCACAATCCCCGTTGGACAGAGTGTGTGTCACAAACCCCATTGGACAGCGTGTTTGTGTAACAATCCCCATTTGACAGAGTGTGTGTCACAAACCCCAGTGGACAGCGTGTGTGTGTCACAATCCCCTTTGGACAGTGTGTGTGTGTCACAAACATCATTGGACAGTGTGTGTGTCACAAATACCTTTGGACAGTGTGTGTGTCACAATCCACGTTGGACAGAGTGTGTTTCACAAACCCCATTGGACAGCGTGTTTGTATAACAATCCCCATTGGACAGTGTGTGTATGTCCACAAACCCCATTGGACAGAGTGTTTGTCAAACCCCATTGGACAGTGTGTGTGTCACAAAGCGCCTTGGACAGTGTCTGTGTCACAAACACCATTCAACAGCATGTGTGTGTCACAATCCCCATTGGACAGCGTGTTTTGAAAAACACCATTGGACAGCATGCGTGTCACAAACACCATTGGACAGCGTCTGTGTGTTGCAATCTCCATTGGACAGCGTGTGTGTCACAAACCCCATTGGACAGTGTGTGTGTCACAAACCCCATTGGACATCGTGTGTGTGTCACAATCCCCATTGGACAGTGTGTGTGTGTCACAAACCCCATTGGACAGAGTGTGTGACACAAACCCCATTGGACAGTGTGTGTGTCACAATCCCCTTTGGACAGTGTTTGTGTCACAAACCCCATTGGCAGTGTGTGTGTCACGAACCCAGTTGGACAGCGTATGTGTCACAAGCCCCATTGGACAGAGTGTGTGTGTTACAAAAACCCATTGGACAGTGTGTGTGTCACAAACCCCATTGGACAGCGTGTGTGTTACAAACAGCATTGGACAGTGTGTGTTTGTCACAAACCCATTTGGACAGAGTGGTTGTGACAAACTCATTGGGCAGCATGTGCGTGTCACGAACCCCATTGGACAGCGTGTGAGTCACAACCCCCATTTGACCGAGTGTGTGTGTCTCAAATCCCATTGGACAGTGTGTGTCTCACAAACCCCATTGGACAGTGCGTGTGTCACAAACCCATTGGACAGATTGTGTGTGTCACAAACCCCATTGGACAGCGTGTGTGTGTCACAAACCCCATTGGACAGCGTGTGTGTCACATACCCCATTGTACTGCTTGTGTGTCATAAACCCCATTGGGCAGCATGTGTGTGTTACAATCCCCATTGGACAGTGTATGTGTGTCACAATAGCCATTGGACAGCGTGTGTGTCACAAACCCCTTTGGACAGTGTGTGTGTGTCACGGAGGCACTCCGCAGGTCAATTTAAGGGACAACAAGGTCCAAAAACAACTTTTATTGAACCAGTGGAAAACAGGGTTTTAACACTCCAAAAGTGACTTAAATATAGGTTCGGTTATCAGTTGAGGAAAGTTATTGAGAGGGACAGCCACTAATACAACAGGCGGTCCACAGAGTGCATGCACGTGTCTTCACCAAAACAATGCCGGAGCCGTCCCTGAGTCCCGGAGGAATACACACTTTCCTGAACACGGTGCGGGATTATTTTTAAAGAGATACACGTACTCGTAGTGAGTACGGAAAGTGTGCACTCGCGATTCCGCGAGAGTAAATATATAATACGCTCGCAGTCCTGCGAGAGTTATTTTGCACATGCAAATGTGCATGGAAAGTTATACGTGCTTATGTGGAAGCACGGGAGGAAAATACACTCACGATTGTGCGAGGGGCTCTCGGCGGCCACTCGCGATTGTGCGAGGAAATAAAGTACTTGTGCAAATGTGCACGGAAAGCAAATACACCCGCGATTCTGCGAGGATTAATTTTACACGCGCTCATATGGAGCACGGAAAGTTATACGTGCATATGTGCACGAAAAGTATAAATATACTCGCAATCCTGTGAGAAGTTTTACTTACACAAGTGGTGGCAAGGCAAGCGGAGTCTCCATCCCGGGGAGGGGGGCTCTCGGCGGCAGCATCTTGCTCGTGCTCCGAGAGAACCGCAGCAAAGGGCGGAGTCTCGACGAGAGTCCCATTTTATACTGGCTAATCAGATCTGACTGTAGGCACTCTAGAAGCTTCTCTGCACCCCCACACTGTCTGTGGGTGCCCCTGAAGCCTCCAAACATCCACCACACAGGGCGCAGCTCAGTGTGCCTTCGCACTCCCTTCTTCTAATGTCCCAGTAGCCAGGCTGCTCTGGGCAAAAGAAGCTGTTAGCCTCAAGTAGCAGAGAAGGGGGAAATGTGCCATACTGAAGGAGGGAGGGGGGGGTTCCATTCTGCCACAGTGTGTCACAAACCCCATGGGGCAGAGTGTGTGTCACAAACACTATTGGACAGTGTGTGTGTCACAAGCCCGTTGGACAGAGTGTGTGTGTCACAAAACCCACTGGACAGCGTGTGTGTGTCACAATCTCCATTGGACAGCATGTGTGTTACAAACACCATTGGACAGTGGGTGTGTCACAAACCCCAATGGACAGCGTATGTGTCACAAACCCGTTTGGACAGTGTGTGTGTCACAAAACCCACTGGACAGCGTGTGTGTTACGAACCCCTTTGGACAGCGTGTGTGTCACAAGCCCACTGAACAGAGTGTGTGTGACAAAAGCCATTGGACAGTGTGTGTGTCACAAAACCCGTTTGGACAGTGTGTGTGTCACAAACCCCATGGGACAGCGTGTGTGTGTCACAAAGCCCATTGGAAAGTGTGTGTGTCACAAACCCCATGAGAAAGTGTGCTTGTAACAAACCCCATTGGATAGCATGTGTGTGTCAAAAACCCTATTGGACAGTTTGTATGAAACAATCCCCATTGGACAGTGTCTGTGTCACAAACCCCATTTTACAGCGTGTTGGTTACAATCCCCATTGGACAGCGTGTGTGTCACAAACCCCATTGGACAGAGTGTGTGTGACAAAACCCATTGGACAGAGTGTTTGTGAGAAACGCCTTTGCTTAGTATGTGTCTCACAAACCCCATTGGACAGTGTGTGTGTCACAAACCGTAATAGATATTGTGTGTGTCACAATCCCCACTGGTGAGTGTGTGTGTCACAAACCCCATTGAACACTGTGTGTGTCACAATCCCCATTGGACAGTGTGTGTGTCACAAACCTGTTTGAACAGTGTGTGTGTCAAAAACCCTATTGGACAGCGTGTGTGTCACAAACACTATTGGACAGCGTGTGTGTCACAAGCCCATTGGACAGAGTACGTGTGTCACAAAACCTACTGGACAGCGTGTGTGTCACAAGCCCCTTTGGACAGCGTGTGTGACACAAGCCCATTACACAGAGTGTGTGTGTCACAAACCCCATTGTACAGAGTGTTTGTCACAATCCCCATTGGACAGGGTGTGTCACAAACCCCTTTGGACAGTGTGTGTGTATCAAACCCCATTGGACAGTGTGTGTGTCACAACCCCCATTGGACAGCGAGTGTGTCACAAAACCCATTGGACAGTTTGTGTGTCACAAACCCAATTGGACAGCGTGTGTTTGTCCCAATCTCCGTTGGACAGATTGTGTGTCACAAAACCCAGTGGACAGTGTATGTTTCACAAACCCCATTGGGTAGCGTGTGTGTGTCACAAACCCTATTGGACAGTGTGTGTGTCACAAACCCCATGGAATAGCGTGTGTGTGTCACAAGCCCCATTGGAATGAGTGTGTGTCACAAACCGCATTGGAAAGTGTGTGTGTCACAAACCCCATGAGAAAGTGTGTGTGTCACAAACCCCTTTGGATAGCATGTGTGTGTCAAAAACCCTATTGGACAGTTTGTATGAAACAATACCCATTGGACAGTGTCTGTGTCACAAATCCCATTGTACAGCGTGTTTGTCACAATCCCCATTGGACAGCGTGTGTGTCAAAAACCCCATTGGACAGAGTGTGTGTGACACACCCCATTGGACAGAGTGTTTGTGAGAAACGCCATTGGTTCGTATTTGTCTCACAAACCCCATTGGACAGTGTGTGTGCCACAAAACGTCATAGATATTGCGTGTGTCACAATCCCCAGTGGTGAGTGTGTGTGTCACAAACCCCATTGAACACTGTGTGTGTCACAACCCCCATTGGACAGCGTGAGTGTCACAAACCCCATTGGACACAGTGTGTGTGTCAGAAAACCCATTGGACAGTGTGTCTGTCACAAACCTCCTTGGACAGAGTGTGTATCAGAAACCGTCATAGACATTGTGTGTGTCACAATCCCCAGTGGTTAGCGTGTGTGTCACAATCCCCATTGGACAGCACGTGTGTCACAAACCCCGTGGGAAAGAGGGGGGGGCCTTAAACCCAATTGGACAGCGTGTGTGTGTCATAATCCCCATTGGACAGTGTCTGTGTGTTACAAACCCCATTGGACAGCGTGTGTGTCACAAACCCCCTTGGACAGTGTCTGTGTCACAATCCCCATTGGACAGCATGTGTGTCACAAAACCCATTGGACAGTCTGTGTGTGACAAACCCCATTGGACAGCGTGTGTGTGTCACAATCCCCGTAGGACAGAGTGTGTGTCAAAAAACCCAGTGGTCAGTGTATGTTTCACAAACCCCATTGGATAGTGTGTTTGTGTCACAAACTCTATAGGACAGTGTGTGTGTCACGAACCCCATAAGACAGTGTGTTTGTCACAATCACCATTAGAGAGTGTGTGTGTCACAATCCCCATTGGAGAGTGTGTGTGTGTTATACACCCCATTGGACAGCGTGTGTGTCACAGACCCCATTGGAAAGTGTTTGTGTCACAAACACTATGGGACAGTGTGTGTGCCGCAAGAACAGACAGCATGTGTGTAACAAGCCCATTGTACAGTGTGTGTGTCACAAACCCCATTGGACAGAGTGTGTGTCACAAACCCCCCTGGACAGACTGTGTGTGACACACCCCGTGGGACAGCGTGTGTGTCATAAACCCCATTGGACAGCGTATGTGTGTCACAATCCCCATTGGACAGTGTGTGTGTGTCACAAACACCATTGGAAAAAGTGTGTGTTACAAACCCCATTGGACAGTGTGTGTGACACAATCTCCATTGGACAGCGTGTGTGTCACAAAACCCATTGGACAGTGTGTGTGTCACAAACCACACTGGACAGCGTGTGTGTTACAAACACCGTTGGACAGCGTGTGTGTTTGACAAAACCCACTGGACAGTGTGTGTGTCACAAACCCCCCTGGACAGAGTGTGTGTCACAGTCTCCATTGGACAGCGTGTGTGTCACAAGCCCATTGAAAAGACTGTGTGTGACAAAAGCCATTGGACTGTGTGTGTGTCACAAAACCCGTTTGGACAGTGTGTGTGTCACAAACCCCAATGGACAGTATGCGTGTCAAAAACACCATTGGACAGCGTGTGTGTGTCAAAACCCCATTCGAGAGTGTGTGTGTCACAACTCCCATTGGACAGCTTGTGTGTCACAAAACCCATTGGACAGAGTGTGTGTCACAAATCCCACTGCAAAGCGTGTGTGTCACAATCCCCATTGCACAGCGTGTGTGTCACAAAAATCATTGGACAGTTTGTGTGAGACTACAAATCCCATTGTACAGAGTGTGTGTCACAAAGCCCATTGGACAGCGTCTGTGTCACAAACCCCATTGGACAGCATCCATGTCACAAACACCATTGGACAGCGTGTGTGTGTCACAATCCCCATTGCACAGCTTGTATGTCACAAACACCATTGGACAGCATGCGTGTCACAAACACCATGGGACAGCGTGTGTGTGTCACAATCTCCATTGGACAGCATGTGTGTTACAAACACCATTGGACAGTGGGTGTTTCACAAACCCCAATGGACAGCGTATGTGTCACAAACCCGTTTGGACAGTGTGTGTGTCACAAAACCCACTGGACAGCGTGTGTGTTACAAACCCCTTTGGACAGCGTGTGTGTCACAAGCCCATTGAAAAGAGTGTGTGTGACAAAAGCCATTGGACTGTGTGTGTGTCACAAAACCCGTTTGGACAGTGTGTGTGTCACAAACCCCAATGGACAGTATGCGTGTCAAAACCACCATTGGACAGCGTGTGTGTGTCAAAACCCCATTCGAGAGTTTGTGTATCACAACTCCCATTGGACAGCTTGTGTGTCACAAAACCCATTGGACAGCGTGTGTGTCACAAGACCCATTGGACAGACTGTGTGTGTCACACACCCTATTGGACAGTGTGTGTGTCACAAACCCCATGGGACGGCATGTGTGTGTCACAAAGCCCACTGGAAACTGTGTGTGTCACAAACCCCATTAGAAAGTGTGTGTGTCAGAAACACCATGAGAAAGTGTGCATGTCACAAACCCCATTGGTTAGCGTGTGTGTGTCACAAATCCTATTGTACAGTGTGTATGTCACAATCCCCATTGGACAGTGTCTGTGTCAGAAACCCCATTGGTCAGTGTGTGTGTCACAAACCCCATAAGAAAGTGTGTGTGTCACAAACCCTATTGCACAATGTGTTTGTCAGAAACCCCACTCGACAGCGTGTGTGTCACAAACCCCATGGGACAGCGTGTTTGTCACAATCCCCATTGGACTGTGTGTGTCTCACAGTCCCCATTGGACAGTGTGTGTGTGTCACAATCCCCGTTGGACAGAGTATGTGTCACAAACCCCATTGGACAGCGTGTGTTTCACAATCCCCGTTGGTCAGCGTGTGTGTCCACAAACCCCATTGGACAGAATGTGTGTGTCACACACCGCATTGGACAATGTCTGTGTCACAAACCCGTTTGGACAGCATCCGTGTCACAAATACAATTGCACAGCGTGTATGTGTCACAATCCCCATTGCACAGCGTGTGTGTCAAAAACACCATTGGACAGCATGCATGTCACAAACACCATTGGACAGCGTGTGTTTGTCACATTATCCATTGGACAGCGTGTGTGTCACAAACCCCATTGGACAGTGTGTTTGTCACAAACACCATTGGACATTGTGTGTGTGTCCCAATCCCCATTGGACAGAGTGTGTGTGTTACAAACCCCATTGGACAGAGTGTGTGACACAAACCCCATTGGACAGTGTGTGTGTCACAAACCCCGTGGGACAGCGTCTTTGTGTCGCAAACCCCTTTGGACAGCGTCTGTGTCACAGACCACATGGCACAGCGTGTGTGTCACAATCCCTATTGGACAGAGTGTATGTCACAATCCCCATTGGACAGTGTCTGTGTCACAAACCCCACTGGACATCGTGTCTTTCACAAACACCATTGGACATCGTGTGTGTGTTACAATCCCCTTTGGACAGTGTGTGTGTCACAAAAACCACTGCATGGCATGTGTGTCACAAACCCCATTAGAAAGTGTGTGTGTCACAAACACTATTGCACAGTGCACGTGTCACAAACCCCGCTCGACAGCGGGTGTGTCATGAACTCCATGGGACAGAGTGTTTGTCACAATCCCCATTGGACAGTGTGTGAGTCACAAAGCCCATTGGACAGGTTGTGTGTCACAAACCCCCCTGCACAGACTGTGTGTCACACACTTCGTGGGACAGATGTGTGTCATAAACCCCATTGGACAGCGTGTCTGTGTCACAATCCCCATTGGACAGTGTGTGTGTGTAAGAAACCCCATTGGACAGCGTGTGTTTCACAAACCCCTTTGGACAGTGTGTGTTTCACAAACCCCATTGGACACTGTGTGTGTCACAATCCCCATTGGATAGCGCGTGTGTTACAAAACCCATTGGACAGTGAGTGTGTCAAAAGCCCCATTGGACAGAGTGTGTGTGACAAACCCCATTGGACAAATTGTGTGTCACAAACCCCATTGAACAGAGTGTTTGTGAGAAACCCCATTGGACAGTGTGTGTCTCACATACCCCGTTGGACAGTGTGTGTGTCTCAAACCGCCATAGACATTGTGTGTGTCACAATCCCCAATCGTGAACTTGTGTGTCACAAACCCCATTGGACAGCATCCGTGTTAAAAACACCATTTCACAGCGTGTATGTGTCACAATCCCCATTGGACAGCGTGTGTGTTACAAACACCGTTGGACAGCACGGTTGCCACAAACACCATTGGACAATGTGTGAGTGTCACAATCTCCATTTCACAGCATGTGTGTCACATGCCCCATTGGACAGAGTGTGTGACACAAACCCCATTGGACATATTGTGTGTCACAAACCCCATTGGACAGTGTGTGTGTCAGAAACCCTATTGGCAGTGTGTGTGTCACAAACCCCATTGGACAGCGTGTGTGTTACAAACAGCATTGGACAGTGTGTGTCACAAACCCCACTCGGCATCGTTTGTGTCACGAACCCCATTGGTCAGCGTGTGTGTCACAGCCCCCATTTGACCGAGTGTGTGTGTCACAAACCCCATTGGACAGCGTGTGTGTCATAAACCCCACTGGACAGTGTGTGTGTCACAATCCCTATTGGACAGTGTGTGTGTGACAAAAGACAACTGTATAGCATGTGTGTCACATACCCCATTAGAAAGTGTGTGTGTCACAAACCCTATTGCACATTGTGTTTGTCAGAAACCCCACTCGACAGCGTGTGTGTCACAAACCCCATGGGACAGCGTGTTTGTCACAATCCCCATTGGACAGTGTGTGTGTCACACACCCCATTTTACAGCGTGTGTGTCATAAACCCCATTGGACAGCGTGTGTGTGTCACAATCCCCATTGGACAGTGTGTGTGTGTCACAAACACCACTGGACAGCGTGTGTGTCACAAAGCCTATTGGACAGTGTGTGAGTCAGAAACCCCATTGGACAGCGTGTGTGACACAAACACTATTGGACAGCGTGTGTGTCGCAGGGCGATTGGACAGAGTGTGTGTGTCACAAAACCCATTGGACAGCGTGTGTGTCACAAACCCCGTTGGATAGCGTGTATGGCACAAACCCCACTCAACATAGTGTGTGTCACGAACCCCATGGGACAGCGTGTTTGTCACAATCCCCATTGGACAGTGTGTGTGTCACACACCCCATTTTACAGCGTGTGTGTCATAAACCCCATTGGACAGCGTGTGTGTGTCACAATCCCCATTGGACAGTGTGTGTGTGTCACAAACACCACTGGACAGCGTGTGTGTCACAAACCCTATTGGACAGTGTGTGAGTCAGAAACCCCATTGGACAGCGTGTGTGACACAAACACTATTGGACAGCGTGTGTGTCGCAGGGCGATTGGACAGAGTGTGTGTGTCACAAAACCCATTGGACAGCGTGTGTGTCACAAACCCCGTTGGATAGCGTGTATGGCACAAACCCCACTCAACATAGTGTGTGTCACGAACCCCATGGGACAGCGTGTTTGTCACAATCCCCATTGGACAGCGTGTGTGTCACGAACCCCATTGGACAGAGTGTGTGTGTCACACTGCCAGTCGGACAGCGTGTGTGTGATAAACCCCTTTGGACAGCGTGTGTGTGTCACAATCCCTATTGGACAGTGTGTGTGTGTCACAGATGCCATTGGAAAGTGTGTGTGTCACAAACCCTATTGGATAGCGTGTGTGTGTCACAAACCCTATCGCACAGTGTGTGTGTCACAAACCCCACTCGACAGCGAGTGTGTCATGAACCCCATGGGACAGCGTGTTTTTCACAATGCCCATTGGACAGCGTGTGTGTCACAAACCGTATTGGACAGTGTGTGTGTCACAAACACTATTGCACAGTGTGTGTCACAAGCCCATTGGACAGAGTGTGTGTCTCACAAAACCCACTAGACAGCACGTCTGTCACGACTCCTTTTGGACAGCTTGTGTGTCACAAGCCCGTTGGACAGAGAGTGTGTGTCACAAACCCCATTGTACAGCGTGTTTGTCACGATCCCCAATGGACAGCGTTTGTGTCACAAACCCCATTGGGCAGAGTGTGTGTGACAAACGCCATTGGACAGAGTTTGTGTTACAAAACCCATTGGACAGTGTGTGTGTCAGAAACCCCATTGGACATCGTGTGTGTCACAATCCCCATTGGACAGCGTCTGTGTCACAAACCCCATGGGACAGCGTTTGTATGTCGCAATCCACATTGGACAGCGTCTGTGTCACAAACCCCATGGGACAGCGTTTGTATGTCGCAATCCCCATTGGACAGCGTCTGTGTCACAGACCACATGGCACAGCGTGTGTGTCGCAAACACCATTGGACAGAGTGTGTGTGACACAATCTCCATTGGACCGTGTGTGTAAACAAACCCTATTGGTCAGTGTGTGTGTCACAAACCCCACTGGACAGCGTCTGTGTCACAAACCCCATTGGACAGATTGTGTGTTTCACAAACCTCGTAGGACAGCGTGTGTGTCACAATCCCCATTGGACAGATTGTGTGTGTCAAAAACCCCATTGTACAGCGTGTTTGTCACAATCCCCATTGGACAGCGTGTGCGTATCACAATCCCCATTGGATAGCGTGTGTGTGTCACAAACCCCATTGGAAAGTGTGTGTGTTACAAACCCCAGTGGACAGCGTATGTTTCACAAACCCCATTTGATAGCATGTGTGTGTCACAAACCCCATTGGAAATTGTGTGTGTCACAAACCCTTTGGAAAGTGTGTGTGTTACAAACCCCATGAGAAAGTGTGCATGTCACAAACCACATTGGATAGCGTATGTGTGTCAAAAACCCTATTGGACAGTGTGTATGTTACAATACCTATTGGACAGCGTGTGTGTCACAAACCCCATTAGATAGAGTGTGTGTGACAAACCCCTTTGGACAGAGTGTGTGTGACAAACCCCATTGGACAGAGTGTTTGTGAGAAACCCCATTGGACAGTGAGTGTCTCTCAAACCCCATTGGACAGTGTGTGTTTCAGAAACCGTCATAGACATTGTGTGTTTCACAATTCCCACTGGGGAGCGTGTGTGTCACAAACCCAATTGGACAGTGTGTGTGTCACAATCTCCATTGGACAGCGTGTGTGGCACAAAACCCATTGGACAATGTGTGTGTCACAAACCACACTGGACAGAGTGTGTGTCACGAACCCCATTGGACAGCATGTGTGTCACAATCACCATTGAACAGCGTATGTGTGACAAGCCGCATTGCACAGAGTGTGTTCGCAAACACCATTGGACAGAGTGTGTGTGTCACAATCCCCATTAGACCTTGTGTGTAAACAAACCCTATTGCACAGTGTGTGTGTCACAAACACCATGGGACAGCGTGTGTGTGTCACAAACCCCTTTGGAAAGTGTGTGTGTCACAATCCACATTGGACAGCGTCTGTATGTCGCAATCCCCATTGGACAGCGTCTGTGTCACAGACCACATGGCACAGCATGTGTGTGTCGCAAACACCATTGGACAGAGTGTGTGTGTCACAATCTCCATTGGACCGTGGGTGTAAACAAACCCTATTGGACAGTGTGTGTGTCACAAACCCCACTGGACAGCTTCTGTGTCACAAACCCCATTGGACAGATTGTGTGTTTCACAAACCCCATAGGACAGCGTGTGTGTCACAAGAACCATTGGACAGCGTGTGTGTCACAAAACCCATTGGACAGATTGAGTGTGTCACAAACCCCATTGGAGAGCGTGTGTGTGAGAAACCCCGTTGGACAGCGTGTGTGTGTCACAATCCCCTTTGGATAGTGTGTGTGTGTCACAAACATCATTGGACAGCGTGTGTGTCAGAAATAACTTTGGACAGTGTGTGTCACTAACGCCATTGGACAGCTTGTGTGTCACAAACACTATTGGACAGCGTGTGTGTCACAAGCCCATTGGACTGAGTGTGTGTGTCACAAAACCCACTGGACAGCGTGTGTGTCACGAACCTCTTTGGACAGCGTGTGTGTCACAAGCACCATTGGACAGAGTGTGTGTGTCACAAAACCCCTTTGGAAAGTGTATGTGTCACAAACGCCAATGGATATCGTGTGTGTGTCACAAACCCTATTGGACAGTGTGTGTGTCACAAATCCCACTGGACAGAGTGTGTGTCACGAACCCCATTGGATAGCGTGTGAGTCACAAGCCCATTGGACAGATTGTGTGTGTCACAAACCGCATTGGACAGCGTGTTTGTCACAATCCCCATTGGACACCGTGTGTGTACCACAATCCCCATTGGACAGATTGTGTGTGTCAGAAACCCCATTGGAAAGTGTGTGTGTCACAAACCCACATTGGACATAGTGTGTGTTTCACAAAACCCAGTGGACAGTGTATGTTTCACAAACCCCATGGACAGCATGTGTGTGTCACAAACCCCATTGGAAATTGTGTGTGTCACAAACCCTTTGGAAAGTGTGTGTGTCACAAACCACGTGAGAAAGTGTGCGTGTCACAAAGCCCATTGTACAGCGTGTTTGTCACATTCCCCATTGGATAGCGTGTGTGTCACAAACCCCATTAGATAGAGTGTGTGTGTGACAAACCCCATTGGACAGAGTGTGTGTCACAAACCCCATTGGACAGAGTGTTTGTGAGAAACCCCATTGGACAGTGAGTGTCTCTCAAACCCCATTGGACAGTGTGTGTGTCAGAAACCGTCATAGACATTGTGTGTTTCACAATTCCCACTGGGGAGCGTGTGTGTCACAAACTCCATTGGACATTGTGTGTGTCACAATCTCCATTGGACAGCGTGTGTGTCACGAACCCCTTTGGACAGCGTGTCTGTCACAAGCACCATTGGACTGAGTGTGTGTGTCACAAACCCCTTTGTACAGCGTATGTGTCACGAACCCCTTTGGACAGCGTGTGTGTCACAAGCACCATTGGACAGAGTGTGTGTGTCAGAAAACCCCTTTGGAAAGTGTATGCGTCACAAACGCCAATGGATATCGTGTGTGTGTCACAAACCCTATTGGACAGTGTGTGTCACAAACCCCACTGGAAAGACAGTGTGTCACAAACCCCATTGGACAGAGTGTGAGTCACGAACCCCATTGGACAGCGTGTGAGTCACATGCCCATTGGACAGGTTGTGTGTGTCACAAACGCCTTTGTACAGCGTGTTTGTCACAATCCCCATTGGACAGCGTGTGTGTGTCACCATCCCCATTGGACAGTGTGTGTGTGTCACAAACCCCATTGGGCAGATTGTATGTGTCACAAACCACATTGTACAGCATGTTTATCACAATCCCCATTGGACAGCGTGTGTGTGTCACAAACCCCATTGGGAAGTGTGTGTGTCAGAAACCCAATTGGAGAGTGTGTGTGTCACAAACCCCATGGGACAGTGTGCGTGTCACAAACCCCTTTGAATAGCGTGTGTGTGTCACAATCCCTTTTGGACAGTGTGTATGTCACAATCCCCATTGGAGAGTGTCTTTGTCACAAACCCCATTGGACAGCGTGTGTGTCACAAACACCGTTGGACATCGTGTCTGTGTTACAATCCCCATTGGACAGTGTGTGTGTCACAAAAACCACTGTATAGCGTGTGTGTCACAAACCCCATTAGAAAGTGTGTGTTTTTCACAAACCCCATTGGGTAGCATGCGTATGTCACAAACTCCATTGGACAGTCTGTGTATCACAATCCCCTTTGGACAGTGTTTGTGTCACAAACCCTATTGGCAGTGTGTGTGTCACATACCCCATTGTACAGCGTGTGTGTGTCACAATCCCCGTTGGACAGAGTGTGTGTCACAAACCCCATTGGACAGCGTGTTTGTATAACAATCCCCATTGGACAGAGTGTGTGTCACAAACCCCAGTGGACAGCGTGTGTGTGTCACAATCCCCTTTGGACAGTGTGTGTGTGTCACAAACATCATTGGACAGTGTGTGTGTCACAAATACCTTTGGACAGTGTGTGTGTCACAATCCACGTTGGACAGAGTGTGTTTCACAAACCCCATTGGACAGCGTGTTTGTATAACAATCCCCATTGGACAGTGTGTGTATGTCCACAAACCCCGTTGGACAGAGTGTTTGTCAAACCCCATTGGACAGTGTGTGTGTCACAAAGCGCCTTGGACAGTGTCTGTGTCACAAACACCATTCAACAGCATGTGTGTGTCACAATCCCCATTGGACAGCGTGTTTTGAAAAACACCATTGGACAGCATGCGTGTCACAAACACCATTGGACAGCGTCTGTGTGTTGCAATCTCCATTGGACAGCGTGTGTGTCACAAACCCCATTGGACAGTGTGTGTGTCACAAACCCCATTGGACATCGTGTGTGTGTCACAATCCCCATTGGACAGTGTGTGTGTGTCACAAACCCCATTGGACAGAGTGTGTGACACAAACCCCATTGGACAGTGTGTGTGTCACAATCCCCTTTGGACAGTGTTTGTGTCACAAACCCCATTGGCAGTGTGTGTGTCATGAACCCAGTTGGACAGCGTATGTGTCACACGCCCCATTTGACAGATTTTGTGTGTCACAAACCCCACTGGACAGCGTGTGTGTCACACACCCCATTGTACTGCGTGTGTGTCATAAACCCCATTGGACAGCATGTGTGTGTCACAAACCCCATTGGACAGCGTGTGTGTCACACACCCCATTGTACTGCGTGTGTATCATAAACCCCATGGGACAGCATGTGTGTGTCACAATCCCCATTGGACAGTGTATGTGCGTCACAATAGCCATTGGACAGCATGTGTGTCACAAACCCCTTTGGACAGTGTGTGTGTGTCACGGAGGCACCCCGCAGGTCAATTTAAGGGACAACAAGGTCCAAAAACAGCTTTTATTGAACCAGTGGAAAACAGGGTTTTAGCACTCCAAAAGTGACTTAAATACAGGTTCGATTATCAGTTGAGGAAAATTATTGAGAGGGACAGCCACTAATACAACAGGCGGTCCATAGAGTGCATGCAATTGTCTTCACCTAAACAATGCCGGAGCCGTCCCTGAGTCCCGGAGGAATACACACTTTCCTGAACACGGTGCGGGATTATTTTTAAAGAGATACACGTACTCGTAGTGAGTACGGAAAGTGTGCACTCGCGATTCCGCGAGAGTAAATATATAATACGCTCGCAGTCCTGCGAGAGTTATTTTGCACATGCAAATGTGCATGGAAAGTTATACGTGCTTATGTGGAAGCACGGGAGGAAAATACACTCACGATTGTGCAAGGGGCTCTCGGCGGCCACTCGCGATTGTGCGAGGAAATAAAGTACTTGTGCAAATGTGCACGGAAAGCAAATACACCCGCGATTCTGCGAGGATTAATTTTACACGCGCTCATATGGAGCATGGAAAGTTATACATGCATATGTGCACGAAAAGTATAAATATACTCGCAATCCTGTGAGAAGTTTTACTTACACAAGTGGTGGCAAGGCAAGCGGAGTCTCCATCCCGGGGAGGGGGGCTCTCGGCGGCAGCATCTTGCTCGTGCTCCGAGAGAACCGCAGCAAAGGGCGGAGTCTCGACGAGAGTCCCATTTTATACTGGCTAATCAGATCTGACTGTAGGCACTCTAGAAGCTTCTCTGCACCCCCACACTGTCTGTGGGTGCCCCTGAAGCCTCCAAACATCCACCACACAGGGCACAGCTCAGTGTGCCTTCGCACTCCCTTCTTCTAATGTCCCAGTAGCCAGGCTGCTCTGGGCAAAAGAAGCTGTTAGCCTCAAGTAGCAGAGAAGGGGGAAATGTGCCATACTGAAGGAGGGAGGGGGGGGTTCCATTCTGCCACAGTGTGTCACAAACCCCATGGGGCAGAGTGTGTGTCACAAACACTATTGGACAGTGTGTGTGTCACAAGCCCATTGGACAGAGTGTGTGTGTCACAAAACCCACTGGACAGCGTGTGTGTGTCACAATCTCCATTGGACAGCATGTGTGTTACAAACACCATTGGACAGTGGGTGTGTCACAAACCCCAATGGACAGCGTATGTGTCACAAACCCGTTTGGACAGTGTGTGTGTCACAAAACCCACTGGACAGCGTGTGTGTTACGAACCCCTTTGGACAGCGTGTGTGTCACAAGCCCACTGAACAGAGTGTGTGTGACAAAAGCCATTGGACAGTGTGTGTGTCACAAAACCCGTTTGGACAGTGTGTGTGTCACAAACCCCATTGTACAGCGTGTTTGTCACAATCCCCATTGGACAACGTGTGTGTCACAAACACCATTGGACAGTGTGTGTGTGTCCACAAACCCCATTGGACAGAATGTGTGTATCACACACCCCATTGGACAGAGTGTGTGTCACAAACACCATTGGACAGAGTGTGTATGACAAGAGCCTTTGGACCGTGTGTGTGTCACAAAACCCATTGGAGAGCATGCGTATCAAAAACACCATTGGACAGCGTGTGTGTGTCACAAACCCTATTGGAAAGAGTGTGTGACACAAACGCCATTGGACAGAGTGTGTGTCACAAACCCCATTGGAAAGTGTGTGTGTCACAGACCCCATTGGATAGCGTGTGTGTGTTACAAACGCTTTTGGATAGTGTGTATTTCACAATCCCCATTGGACAGCGTCTGAGTCACAAAGCCCATTGGACAGCGTGTGTGTGACAAAAACCATAGGACATCGTGTGTGTGTCACAGTCCCTATGGACAGTGTGTTTGTCACAAAACCCTTTGTATAGCGTGTGTGTCACAAACCCCATTAGAAAGTGTGTGTGTCACAAACCCCATTTAATAGCATGTGTGTGTCACAAACCCCATTGGACAGAATGTGTGTGTCACAAAACCCTCAGGACAGTGCATGTGTCACAAGCCCATTGGACAGCGGGTGTGTGTCACAAACCCCAATGTACAGCGTGTTTGTCACAATCCCCATTGGATAGCGTGTGTGTTAGAAACCCCATTGGACAGACTGTGTGTGACAAAACCCATTGGACAGTGCGTGTGTCACAATCCCCTTTGGACAATGTGTGTGTTACAAACCCTATTGGCAGTGTGTGTGTCTCGAACCCCGTTGGACAGCGTATATGTCACAAGCCCCATTGGACGAGTGTGTGTGTTACAAAAACACATTGGACAGTGTGTGTGTCAGAAACCCCATTGGACAGCATCCGTGTCACAAAATACATTATACAGCGTGTGTGTCGCAAACCCCATTGGACATTGTGTATGTCACAATCCCCTTTGGACAGTGTTTGTGTGTCACAATCCCTATTGGACAGGGTGTATGTCAAAAATGCCGTTGGATAGCCTGTGTGTTACAAATCCCCCTGTACAGATGTGTGTCACACTCCCCATTGGACAGACTGTGAGTCACAAATACCGTTGGACAGCGTGTGTGTCAAAATCCCCTTTGGACAGTGTGTGTGTCACACACCCCATTGGACAGACTGTGAGTCACAAACCTGCCTGTACAGTGTGTGTGTCACAATACCCATTGGAAAGAGTATGTTTGTCACAAACCCTATTGGACAGTCTTTGTGTCACAAACCCCATGGACAGCGTGTGTGTCACGAACCCCACTGGACAGCATGTGTGTCACAAGCTCCATTGAACAGAGTGTGTGTGTCACGAACTCCATTGGACAGCGTGTGTGTCACAATCCCTATTGAACAGCGTGTGTGTCACAAAACCCTTTGGGCAGCGTGCGTGTGTGTTACAAAACCCATTGGAAAGTGTGTGTGTCACAAACTCCCTTGGACAGTGTGTGTGTCAAAAAAACCCATCTGAAAGCGTGCGTGTGTCACAATCCGCATTGGACAGAGTGTGCATGACAAACCCCATTGTACAGCATGTGTGTGTCAGAAACCCCGTTGGACAGTGTGTGTGTCACAAACCCCATTTGACAGCGTGTGTGTCAGAAACCCCATTGGAAAATGTGTGTGTCAAGATTCCCATTGGATAGCGTGTGTGTGTCACAGAAACCTCTGGACTGTGTGTGTGTGTCATAACCCCCATTGGACAGCATCCGTGTCACAAACTCCATTGGTCAGCGTGCGTGTCACACACCCCATTGGACAGACTGTGTGTCACAAACCCCCCTGTACACTGTTTGTTTCACAATCGCCATTGGACAGTGTCTGTGTCACAATCCCCATTGGACAGTGTGTGTGTCACAAACCCCACTGGACAGCGTTTGTGTCAACAACTCCATTGGACAGCGTATGTGTCACAAACCCCATTGGACAGCGTGTGTGTGTCACAATCCTCATTGGACAGTGTGTGTGTCACAAACCCCATTGGAAATTTTTTCTGTCACAAACCCCATTGGACAGACTGTGTGTCACAAGACCCTTTGTACAGAGTGTGTGCGTCACAAACCCCATTGGATAATGTATGTGTTACAAACGCAATTGTATAGCCTGTGTATGTCACAAAACTGATTGGAAAGTGTGTGTGTCACACAACCCATTGGACAGACTGTGTGTCACAAACCCCCCTGTACTGTGTTTGTGTCACAAACCCCATTGGACAGTGTATGTGTCACAAACCCCATTGGACAGTGTGTGTGTCACAAACCCCACTGGACAGCGCTTGTGTCAGCAACCTCATTGGACAGCATATGTGTCAAAGCCCCATTGGACAGAGTGTGTGTGTAACAAAACCCATTGGACAGCGTGTGTGTCACAAACTCCATTGGACAGATTGGGTGTCACAAACCCCATTGGATAGCTCGTGTGTGTCACAATCCCCATTGGACACTGTGTGTGTCACAAACCTATTTGGAAATTTTGTGTGTCACAAATCCCATTGGATAGTGTGTGTGTAACAAACCCAGTGGAAAGAGTGTGTGTGCTGTGTCACAAACCCCATTGTACAGCGTCTGTGTCATAAACCCCATTGGCCAGTGTGAGTGCCACATACCCCCCTGGACTGTGTGTGTGTGTCACAAACCCCATTGGACAGCATCCGTGTCACAAAATACATTGGACAGCGTGTGTGCCGCAAACCCCATTGGACCTTGTGTGTGTCACAATCCCCATTGGACAGTGTCTGTGTGTCACAATCCCCATTGGACAGTGTGTGTGTCAAAAATGCCGTTGGACAGACGTTGGATAAACCCCCCTGTACAGTTTGTTTGTCACAATCCCCATTGGACAGTGTGTGTTTTACAAACCCTATTTGACAGTGTGTTTGTCACAAACACCACTGGACAGCCTTTGTGTCCCCAAACCCATTGGACAGCGTATGTGTCACAATCCCCATTGGACAGATTGTGTGTGTCACAAACCCCATTAGACAGAATGGGTGTCACAAGCCCCTTTGGACAGAGTGTGCGTCACAAACCCCATTGGAAAGTGTATGTGTCACAAACCCCATTGGATAGCGTGTGTGTGTCAAAAAAATCATTGGAAAGTGTGTGCGTCACAAACCGCATTGGATAGCATGTGTCTGTCACAAACCCTATTGGACAGTGTGTGTAGTCACAAACCCCACTGGACAGCGTGTTTTTCATGAAACCCATTGGACAGAGTGTGTGTCACAAGCCCCTTTGGACAGAGTGTGTGCGTCACAAACCCGATTGGAAAGTGTATGTGTCACAAACCCCATTGGATAACGTGTGTGCGTCACAAACCCCACTGGACAGCGTGTGTGTCACAAACCCCATTGGACAGTGTGTGTGTGTCACAATCTCCATTGGACAGAGTGTGTGTGACAAACACCCTTGGACAGAGTGGGTGTCACAAACCCCATTGGACAGCGTGTGTGTGTCACAGAAACCCATATGAAAGTGTGTGTGTCACAAACCCCATTAGAAAGTCTGTGTGTCAGAATCCCCTTTGGATAGTGTGTGTGTGTCACAAAACCTATTGGACAGAGTGTTTATGTCACAAGCCCCATTGCACTGCGTGTGTGTCACAATCCCCATTGGACAGCGTGTGTGTCACACACCCCATTGGACAGACTGTGAGTCACAAACCCCCCTGTACAGTGTGTGTGTCATAATCCCCATTGGATAGCTTGTGTTTGTCACAAACCCTATTGGACAGTGTGTGTGTCACAAAACCCACTGGACAGCGTGTGTGTCACGAGCCCCACTGGACAGCATTTGTGTCACAAGCTCCACTGGACAGAGTGTGTGTGTCACGAACTCCATTGGACAGCGTGTGTGTCACAAACCCCATTGGACAGCGTGCGTGTGTGTTACAATACCCATTGGACACTGTGTGTGTCACAATCCCCATTTACAGAGTATGCGTTGCAAACCCCATTGGTCAGCATGTGTGTATCACAAACCCCTTGGGACAGTGTGTGTGTCACAAACCCCATTGGACAGTGTGTGTGTCACAAAACCCCCTAGACAGTGTGTGTGTCACAAACACCATTTGACAGCGAGTGTGTCAGAAAGCCCATTGGAAAATGTGTGTGTCAAGATTCCCATTTGATAGCGTGTGTGTGTAACAAACCCCATTGGCCAGTGTGTGTGTCACAAACCCCCTGGACTGGGTGTGTGTGTCATAAACCCCATTGGACAGCATCCGTGTCACAAACTCCATTGGACAGCGTGCATGTCACACACCCCACTGGACAGACTGTGTGTCACAAACCCCCCTATACACTGTTTGTGTCACATTCCTCATTGGACAGTGTGTGTGTCACAAACCCCATTGGACAGTGTGTGTGTGTCGCAAACCCCACTGGACAGCTTTTGTGTCAACAACCCCATTGGACTGCGTATGTGTCACAAGCCCCATTGGACAGAGTGTGTGTGTAACAAACCCCGTTGGACAGCGTGTGTGTCACAAACCCCATTGGACAAAGTGGGTGTCACAAACCCCATTGGACAGCCTGTGTGTGTCACAATCCCCATTGGACAGTGTGTGTGTCACAAACCCCATTGGAAATTTTTTGTGTCACAAACGCATTGGACAGAGTTTGTGTCACAAGCCCCTTTGGACAGAGTGTGTGCGTCACAAAACCCATTGGAAAGTGTATGTGTTATAAACCCCATTGGATATCCTGTGTGTTTCACAAAACTCATTGGAAAGTGTTTGTGTCACAAACCCCAATGGATAGCATGTGTGTGTCACAAACCCTATTGGACAGTGTGTGTAGTCACAAACCCCACAGGAAAGCATGTGTGTCACGAACCTCATTGGACAGCCTGTGTGTCAGAAGTCCCATTGGACAGAGTGTGTGTGTCACTAACCTCATTGTACAGTGTGTGTGTCACAAACCCCATTGGAAAGCGTGTGTGTGTCTCAATCCCCATTGGACAGAGTGTGTGTGACAAACACCCTTGGACACATTGTGTGTCACAAACCCCAGTGGAGAGCGTGTGTGTCACAAACCCCATAGGAAAGTGTGTGTGTCACAAACCCCATTAGAAAGTGTGTGTGTCACAATCCCCATTGGATAGCGTGTGTGTCTCACGAACCCTATTGGACAAAGTGCGTGTCACAAACCCCTTTGGACAGTGTGTGTGTCACAAATCCCATTGGACAGCGTTTGTGTCACAATCCCCATTGGACAGTGTGTGTGTCACAAACCCCATTGGACAGCATGTGTTTGTCACAATACCCATCCAGTCAGCTGATCGGAGTCAGCCCAGCGAGAGCCGAGCCGGCGGGGTTCAGCCAACCACGAGGTTCATCCGAGATTAGGAAGCTCAGAGGGAAACGTACAGGGACAGCGTGATTCCCGTTGAGTCCCAATCCCTGCAGCCCCGGCAGCCATTGCGAGAGAGCGGCTGACGTGGCGGGGGGCGTTCCCACGGTGACGGCGGGAAGTTTAAAAGCGGCTGAAACTCGATACTAGCATCCAGTCAGCTGATCGGAGCCAGCCCAGCGAGAGCCGAGCCGGCGGGGTTCAGCCGACCACGAGGTTCATCCAAGATTAGGAAGCTCAGAGGGAAACGTACAGGGACAGCGTGATTCCCGTCGAGTCCCAATCCCCGCAGCCCCGGCAGCCATTGCGAGAGAGCGGCTGACGTGGCAGGGGGCGTTCCCAAGGTGACGGCGGCCACACCCTCTCCCCTTGCCTTGAAACATCCTTTGGGAGGGCAGCGACTAGCTGCCCACCAGGTGTAGGGAGGAGCAACCAGCTTGTGTAGCGGGTGAGTCCCATCCACACTGTGCTGCAGCAGCAGGTGTGGTACCTTGAGTAGCAGGGTGCAGAGAGCAGTTGTCTCTTGTCAGCCCCTCTAACTTATTGCCAGCATCCCAGTGTGCTGACGACCATGGTCGCCTCCAGGAGGAGAGCTTGTCTGAAACAGACTGTGGCTACGCAGACTGAGGAGGTTCTGTCCCGAACGGTGGCTGTTCAGGTCTCTGGCTGCAGGGAGTGCCAGAGCCTGCTGCTGCCGGGGGTGGGAGGCCAGCACTCCACCTGTGTGAGGTGTGAGCAGGTGCAAGACCTGCTCGACATGGTTGTGAAACTTAAGGAGGAGGTTGAGATGTTGAGGACCATCAGGGAGTGCGAAAGGGAGATCGACTGGTGGAGTAACACACTGACGTGCCAGTCGGAAAGGTCCCAGGGAGGTACCCCCCAAAAGGAGATGGACCTCCTGCCCTCTCGGACAGAGGCGGAAGTACAGAGACGGCCCTGCCCTTGTTGCTGTCAGGCAGAGGTAGGGGACCTAAAAGACGACGAGGGTTGGAAGTGTATTCCGGTTCGGTGTCACGGGCAGCCCCCCTCCCTGCCTGCTTTGTCTCCCCAGGTGCCCCTCCATAATAGGTTTGAGGCCCTGGATCTTGAAGAAGAGGTAGGTGAGGAGGTGGTGCCAAGACTGCCTACAAGATCACATAGGAAGAGGCGGTTGACTTCACAACTTAAGACTGCCTCTGATAAGAAAGAGAGAAGGGTGATTGTAATAGGAAATTCCCTTCTGAAAGGAACAGAGGGCCCAATATGCAGGGTTGACCCTCATCTTAGGGAAGTTTGTAGTCTACCTGGAGCCCGGATCAAGGATATTGCTAGAGAGCTCCCCAAACTGGTGCACCCGACAGACTACTACCCGCTGCTGGTCTTCCAGACAGATTGGGAGAAAGCTGCTTCCCATAGTCTGAGGGGAATGAAGAACAATTTCAAGGTCTTGGGAAGGATGGTGAAAGACTCAGGGGCTCAAGTGATCTTCTCTTCACTCTTTCCATCTTCAAGTAACGATGTGGGATGCAATAGGAAAGTTCAGTTTCTAAATGATTGGCTCCAAGACTGGTGCTACAGGCAGGGCTTTGGATTTTTTGATAATGGTTGGTTTTATAAGTCACCAGTCCGGACAGTGTCAAGTGGGAAAGGTTTATCTCGCAGGGGCAAAAGGATGCTGGGGCAGGAATTAGCTGGGCTCATTTGGAGAGCTTTAAACTAGGCTCGAAGGGGGATGGGGTTGTAGCTGGGCTTGTCCCAGTGGGGCAGTGTTCTAAAACTGATGAGGACCGGGTGGCCTCCTGTGCCCCTAGGGAGAAATTGGTGTGCTCTGCTCGCTCCCTGAAATGCCTGCACACCAATGCGCGCAGCATGGGGAATAAGCAGGAGGAGTTAGAATCCTATGTTCGGTTGGGAGATTATGATCTGGTGGCAATTACGGAAACATGGTGGGACAGTTCACATGACTGGAATGTGGTCATGGATGGCTATGCCCTTTTCAGGAAAGACAGGCCAGCCAGGCGTGGTGGTGGAGTTGCTCTCTATGTGAGAGAGCAACTACAATGTACTAAATTCTGCCCAGGAGTGGATGACGAGCGAGTTGAGAGTGTATGGGTCAGGATCAAGGGGCAGGCTTGCAGGGGTGACACTGTTGTGGGTGTCTGTTACAGGCCACCAGATCAGGCTGAGGAAGTTGATGAGGCCTTCTATGGGCAGTTGAGAGTGGCCTCACAGTCACAGGCCCTGGTTGTTGTGGGTGATTTTAACTTCCCTGATGTTTGCTGGAAGGACCATTCAGCCAGCCAGCCACAGTCCAGGAGGTTCCTGCCGTGCATCGGTGAGAACTGCCTCATGCAGATGGTGGAGGAGCCGACTAGGAGAGGTGCACTGATGGATCTCATCCTCACTAACAAGGAGGGTCTGGTCGAAGCAGTAAAGGTTGAGGGCTGCCTGGACTGCAGTGACCATGAGAAGGTGGAGTTCAGCATCTTGGGTGGCAGGAACAGAATAGCAAGTAGAATTGCAACCCTGAACTTTAGCAGGGCTAACTTTGGCCTTTTCAAGCAATTGCTGGGGGAAATCCCATGGGCAAGAGTGCTTGAAGGAAAAGGGGCCCGAGATAGCTGGATTGCATTCAGAGATTGCTTCTTCCACGCTCAGGATCAGAGCATCCCCACACGAAGGAAGTCAAGGAAGGGAGCCAGGAGGCCTGCGTGGTTGAACAGGGATCTGTTGGGTATGCTCAAGCAGAAAAGGAGAGTTTACAGGTCGTGGAAGCAGGGGCTGGCCACTTGGGAGGAATATAAGGCTGCCGTTAGAGGATGTAGGAAGGCAGCTAGGATAGCCAAGGCCTCCTTAGAATTACAGCTGGCGAGAGGGGTCAAGGACAGCAAAAAGAACTTTTACAAATACATAGCTGATAAAACTAATACCAGAGGCAATGTAGGCCCACTAATGAACGGGGTGGGTGCCCTGGTGGCAGAAGATACAGAGAAGGCAGAATTACTGAATGCGTTCTTTGTCTCTGTCTACTCTGCTGGGGGCTGTCCTGGGGAGCCCTGTACCCCTGAGACCCCGGATGAAGCCAGGTCAATGGAGGAGTTTGCTTTAGTTGATGAGGACTGGGTTAGGAAGCAATTAAATAGTCTGGACATCCATAAATCCATGGGTCCAGATGGGATGCATCCGCAGGTGCTGAGGGAGCTGGCTGAAGTCATTGCTGGACCGCTCTCCATCATCTTTGCCAAGTCTTGGGAAACGGGGCAGGTGCCCGAGGATTGGAGGAAAGCAAATGTCACTCCAGTCTTCAAAAAGGGCAAGAAGGAGGACCCGGGTAATTATAGACAGGTCAGCCTCACCTCTGTCCCTGGGAAAGTAATGGAACAGATAATCCTTGGTGCCATCTCAAGGCATATCAAGGATAAGAGGGTTATTAGGGGCAGTCAGCATGGCTTTAACAAGGGTAAGTCATGCTTGACCAACCTCATAGCCTTTTATGAGAATGTAACAAGGTGGATGGATGATGGCAGAGTGGTGGATGTGGTTTACCTTGACTTCAGTAAAGGCTTTGACACAGTCTCCCACAGCATCCTCACAGCTAAGTTGAGGAAGTGTGGTCTAGACAATAGAGTAGTGAGGTGGGTTGCAAACTGGCTTAAGGAGAGAAGCCAGAGAGTGGTAGTCAATGGTGTGGAGTCTAGTTGGAGGCCAGTATCTAGTGGAGTGCCCCAGGGGTCAGTGCTGGGGCCAATATTATTCAATATATTCATTAACGATTTGGACGAGGGAATAGAGTGTACTATCAGCAAGTTTGCTGATGACACTAAGCTGGGAGGTGTGGCTGACACACCAGAAGGCTGTGCTGCCATCCAGCGGGACCTGGACAGGCTGGAGAGTTGGGCGGGGAATAACCTGATGAAATTTAACAAGGGAAAGTGTAGAGTCCTGCATCTGGGCAGGAACAACCCCAGGTTCCAGTATAGGTTGGGAAATTACATATTAGAGAGCAGTGTAGGGGAAAGGGACCTGGGGGTCCTGGTGGACAACAGGATGACCATGAGCCAGCACTGTGCCCTTGTGGCCAGGAAGGCCAATGGCATCCTGGGGTGTATTAGAAGGGGAGTGGCTAGTAGATCGAGAGAGGTTCTCCTTCCCCTCTACTCCGCCCTGGTGAGACCACACCTGGAATATTGTGTCCAGTTCTTGGCCCCTCAGTTCAAGAAGGACAGGGAACTGCTGGAGAGGGTCCAGCGTAGGGCAACCAAGATGATTAAGGGAGTGGAGCACCTCCCTTATGAAGAAAGGCTGAGGGAGCTGGGGCTCTTTGGTTTGGAGAAGTGGAGACTAAGGGGGGACCTCATTAATGTTTATAAATATATAAAGGGTGAGTGCCATGAGGATGGAGCCAGGCTCTTCTCGGTGGCCAACAATGATAGGACAAGGGGTAATGGGATCAAGCTCGAACACAAGAGGTTCCGCTTAAATTTGAGAAAAAACTTCTTCTCAGTGAGGGTAAGAGAGCACTGGAACAGGCTGTCCAGGGAGGTTGTGGAGTCTCCTTCTCTGGAGACATTCAAAACCCGCCTGGACATGTTCCTGTGCGACCTCACCTAGGCTTTCCTGCTCCAGCAGGGGGATTGGACTAGATGATCTTTTGAGGTCCCTTCCAATCCCAAACATACTGTGATACTGTGAAAGTGTGTGTGTCAAAAACCCTATTGGACAGAGTGTGTGTGTCACAAACCCCATTGTACATCGTGTGTGTGTCACAAACCCGATTGGACACTGTGTGTGTCACAAACCCCATTGGAAAATGTGTGTGTCACAATCCCCATTGGATACCGTGTGTGTGTCACAAAACCTATGGGACAGTTTGTGTGTCACAAACTCCATTGGAGAGCATGCGTGTCACTAACACCGTTGGACA
This sequence comes from Columba livia, assembly GCF_036013475.1. Classification (NCBI taxonomy): domain Eukaryota; kingdom Metazoa; phylum Chordata; class Aves; order Columbiformes; family Columbidae; genus Columba; species Columba livia. Next base: position 128,025 of record NW_027043307.1, read on the forward strand.
CGGTGTGTGTCACAATCCCCATTGGACAGTGTGTGTGTCACACACCCCATTGGACAGACTGTGAGTCATAAACATAAACACCCCTGTACAGTGTGTGTGTCACAATCCCCATTGGATAGCTTGTGTTTGTCACAAACGCTATTGGACAGTGTGTGTGTCACATACCCCACTGGACAGCATGTGTGTCACAAGCTCCATTGGACAGAGTGTATGTGTCACGAACTCCATTGAACAGTGTGTGTGTCACAATCCCCATTGGACAGTGTGTGTGTCACAAACCCCATTGGACAGCGTGCGTGTGTGTTACAATACCCATTGGAAAGTGTGTGTGTCACAAACTGCCCTGGACAGTGTGTGTGTCACAAAACCCATCGGAAATCGTGTGTGTGTCACAATCCCCATTGGACAGACTGTCCGTGGCAAACCCCATTGGACAGCATGTGTCTGTCACAAACCCCACGGGACAGGGTGTGTGTCACAAAACCCCCTGGACAGTGTGTGTGTCACAGATCCCATTTGACATCGTGTGTGTCAGAAACCCCATTGGAAAATGTGTGTGTCAAGATTCCCATTGGATAGCGTGTGTGTAACAAACCCCATTGGCCAGTGTGTGTGTCACAAACCCGCCTGGACTGGGTGTGTGTGTCATAAAATCCATTGGACAGCATGCAGGTCACACAACCCATTGGACAGACTGTGTGTCACAAACCCCCCTGTACACTGTTTGTGTCACAATCCCCATAGGACAGTGTGCGTGTCACAAACCCCATTGGGCAGTGTGTGGCTCACAAGCCCCACTGGACAGCGTTTGTGTCAACAACCCCATTGGACAGCCTATGTGTCACAAGCCCCTTTGGACAGAGTGTGTGTGTAACAAACACCATTGGACAGCATGTGTGTCACAAACCCCATTGGACAGCATGTGTGTGTCACAATCAACATTGGACAGTGTGTGTGTCACAAACCACATTGGAAACTTTTTGTGTCACAAATGCATTGGACAGAGTGTGTGTCACAAGCCCCTTTGGACAGAGTGTGTGGGTCACTAACCCCATTGGAAAGTGTATGTGTTATAAACGCCATTGGATAGCGTGTTTGTGTCACAAAACTAATTGGAAAGTGCTTGTGTCACAAACCCCAAAGGATAGCATATGTGTGTTACAAACCCTATTGGACAGTTTGTGTAGTCACAATCCCCAATGGAAAGCGTGTGTGTCACGAACCCCACTGGACAGCCTGTGTGTCACAAGCCCCATTGGACAGAGTGTCCGTGACAAACCCCATTGGACAGCATGTGTGTGTCACAAACCCCACGGGACAGTGTGTGTGTCACAAACCCCAATGGACAGTGTGTGTGACAAACACCCTTGGACAGAGTGTGTGTCACAAACCCCAGTGGAGAGCTTGTGTGTGTCACAAACCCTATAGGAAAGTGTGTGTGTCACAAACCCCATTAGAAAGTCTGTGTGTCACAATCCCCATTGCATAGCGTATGTGTCTCACGAACCCTATTGGACAATGTGCGTGTCAAAAACCCCTTTGGACAGTGTGTGTGTCACAAACCCCATTGGACAGCGTTTGTGTCACAATCCCCAATGGACAGCGTTTGTGTCACAATCCCCATTGGACAGCGTGTGTGTGTCACAACACCCATTGGAAAGTGTGTGTGCCAAAAACCCTATTGGACAGAGTGTGTGTGTCACAATCCCCACTGGATAGACTGTGCGTGACAAACCCCTTTGGACAGCATGTGTGTGTCACAAACCCCATTGGACAGTGTGTGAGTCACAAACCCCATTGGAAACTGTGTGTGTCACAATCCCCATTGGATAGCGTGTGTGTGTCACAAACCGTATTGTGCAGTGTGTGTGTCACAATCCCCATTGGACAGCGTGTGTGTCACAAACCCCATTGGACAGCGTGTGTGTGTCACAATACGCATTGGAGAGTGTGTGTGTCACAAACCCCTTTGGACAGCATGTGTGTGTCACAAACCCCGTTGGACAGTGTGTGTGTCAAAAACCCCATTGGAAATTGTGTGTGTCACAATCCCCAGTGGATTGCGTATGTGTGTCACAAACCATATTAGTCGGTGTGTGTGACACAAACCCCCCTGGACTGAGTGTCTGTGTCACCAACACCATTGGACAGCATTCGTTTCACAAACTCCTTTTGACAGCTTGTTTGTCGCAAACCCTATTGGACTTTGTGTGTGTCACAATCCCCATTGGACAGTGTGAGTGTGTCAAAAACCCCATTGGACACTTTGTGTGTCAAAATCCCCTTTGGAAATTGTATGTGACAAAAACCCCATTGATTAGCGTGTGTGTGTCACAAAACCCATTGGAAAGTGTGTGTGTCACAAACCCCATTGGATAGCATGTGTGTGTCACAAAACCTATTGGACAGTGTGTGTGCGTCACAAAGCCAACTCGACAGCATGTGTGTCACGAACCCAATTGGACAGCGTTTGTGTCACAAGCCCCATTGGACAGAGTGTGTGTGTCACAAAACCCATTGGACAGTGTGTGTGTCACAATCCCCACTGGACAGCGTTTGTGTCAACAACCCTATTGGACACCGTATGTGTCACAAGCCCCATTGGACAGATGGTGTGTGTAACAAAAACCATTGGACAGTGTGTCACAAACCCCATTGGACAGCGTGTGTGTGTCACAATCCCCATTGGACAGTGTGTGTGTCACAAACCCCATTGGAAATTTTTTATGTCACAAACCCCATTGGACAGAGTGTGTGTCACAAGACCCTTTGGACAGGGTGTGTGTGTCACAAACCCCATTGGGAATTTTTTGTGTCACAAACCCCATTGGACAGAGTGTGTGTCACAAGTCCCATTGGACAGATTGTGTGCGTCACAAACCCCATTGGAAAGTGTATGTGTTACAAAAGCCATTAGATAGCGTGTCTGTGTCACAAAACTCATCGGAAAGTTTGTGTGTCACAAACCCCATTGGATAGCATGTGTGTGTAACAAACCCTATTGGACAGTGTGTGTAGTCACTAACCACACTGGAAAGCGTGTGTGTCACGAACCCCATTGGACAGCCTGTGTGTCACAAGCCCCATTGGACAGAGTGTGTGTGTCATTAACCTCTTTGGACAGTGTGTGTGTCACAAACCCCATTGGAAAGCATGTGTGTGTAACAATCCCCATTGGACAGAGTGTGTGTCACAAACCCCTTTGGACAGTCTGTGTGTCACAAACCCCATTGGACAGCGTGTGTGTTGTACAATACCCATTGGAAAGTGTGTGTGTCACAAACCCCTTTGAACAGAATGTGTGTGTCAAAAACCCCATTGGACAGTGTGTGTGTCACAAACCCCTTTGGAAATTGTGTGTGTCACAATTCCCATTGGATTGCGTATGTGTGTCACAAACGGTATTAGACAGTGTGTGTGACACAAACCCCCCTGGACTGAGCGTGTGTGTCCCCAACACCATTGGACGGCATCCGTGTCACAAACTCCTTTGGACACCTTGTGTGTCGCACACCCTATTGGACTCTGTGTGTGTCACAATCCCCATTGGACAGTGTGAGTGTGTTAAAAACCCCATTGGACAGAGTGTGTGCTTCGCAAACCCCATTGGAAAGTGTATGTGTCACAAATCCCTTTGGATAGCACTTGTGTGTCACAAAACCTATTGGACAGTGTGTGTGTCACAAACCCCGCTGGACAGTGTGTTTGTCACAAAATTCATTGTACAGAGTGTGTGTCACAAACTCAACTGGATAGCGTGTGTTTCACAAACGCCAATGGACAGCGTGTGTAGTCACAAACCCCATTGGACAGTGTGCGTGTCACAATCCCCAATGGACAGCGTGTGTGTAACAAACCCCGCTGGACAGTGTGTGTGGCAAAAACCGCATTGGACGGCTTGTGTGGTGCAATCCCCATTGGACAGTGTGTGTGTCACAAACCCCGTTGGACCACGTGTGTGTCACAAACCACCCTGGATAGTGTGTATGTCACAAATCCCTTCGAACAGCATGCGTGTCACAAACACCATTGGACAGCGTGTGTGTGTTACAATCCCCATTGGACAGCGTGTGTGGCACAAACCCCATTGGGCAATGCGTTTGTCACAAACCCCATTGGAAAGTGTGTGTGTGCCACAATCCCCATTGGAAAGTGTGTGTGTCACAAACCCCTTTGGACAGTGTGTGTATCGCATACCACTCTGGACACCGTGTGTGTCACAAACACCCCTGGAGAGTCTCTGTGTCACAAAACCCATTGGACAGCGTGTGTGTATCACAATCCCCATTGGACAGTGTGTGTGTTAAAAACCTCATTTGACAGAGTGTGTGTCACAAGTCCCATTGGACAGAGTGTGTGCGTCACAAACCCCATTGGAAAGTGTATGTCTCACAAACCCCATTGGATAGTACGTGTGTATCACAAAACACATTGGAAAGTGTGTGTGTTACATACCCGATTGGATAGCATGGGTGTGTCACAACCCCCATTGGACAGAGTGTGTGTCACAAACCCGAATGGACAGCATGTGTGTCACAAACACCATGGGACAGCTTTTGTGTGTGTCACAATCCCCTTTGGACAGTGTGTGTGTCACAACCACCACTGAACAGTGTGTGTGTCACAAACCCCATTGGACAGTGTGTGTGTCACAAACCCCCCTGGACAGTGTGTGTGTTACAAAACCATTTGGACAACATGCGTGTCACAAACACCATTGGACAGAGTGTGTGTAACAAACCCCACAGGACATCGTGTTTATAACAAACACCATTGGACATCGTGAGTGTGTCACAAACCCCATGGGAAAGTGTGTGTGTCACGTACCCCATTGGACAGCATGTGTGTGTGAAAATCCAAACTTTGCAGTGTGTGTGTCACAAACCCCACTGGAAGGCGTGTGTGACACAAACACCCCTGGAGATTCTCTGTGTCACAAACCCCATTGGACAGCGTGTATGTCACAAACCTCCCTGGACAGTGTGCGTGTCACAATCCCCATTGGAGAGCGTTTGTGTGTTACAATGCCCATTGGACAGTGTGTGTATCACAAACCCCATTGGACAGTGTTTGTGTCAGAAACCCCACTGGACAGCGTGTGTGTCACGAACTCCATTATACAGCGTGTGTGTCACAGGTACCATTGCAGAGATTGTGTGTGTCACAAATCCCATTGGACAGCATGTGTGTCACAACCCCCATTGGACAGCGTGTGTCACAAACCCCTTTGGACTGTGTGTGTGTCACAATCCCCATTGGACAGTTTGTGTGTCAGGCACCCTCCTGGACAGTGTGTGTGTCACAAACCCCATGGGACAGCTTGTGTGTGTCACAGTCCCCATCGGACAGCGTGTCTGTTCACAAACTCCCCTGTACGATGTGTGTGTCACAAACCCCATGGGACAGTTTGTGTACATCACAACCCCCATTGGATAGATTGTGTGTGTCACAAACCCCATTGGACAGCGTGTGCGTCACAAACCCCAATGGACAGGGTGTGTGTCACAAACCCCATTGGACAGTGTGCGTGTCACAATCCCCATTGGACAGAGTGTGTGCGTCACAAAGCTCATTGGACAGTGTATGTGTCACAAAACACATTGGCAAGTTTGTGTGTCACAAACCACACCGGATAGCATGTGTGTCACAAACCCCATTGGACAGTTTGTGTGTCAGAAACCCCACAGGACAGGTCTGTGTCAAAAACCCCATTGGACAGCGTGTGTGTAACAATCCCCATTGGGCAGTGTGTGTGTCACAAACCACCCTGGACAGTGTGTATGTCACAAATCCCTTTGGACAGCATGCGTGTCACAAACACCATTGGACAGCGTGTGTGTGTCACAATCCCCTTTGGACAGCGTGTGTGTGACAAACCCCATTGGTCAGTGTGTGTGTCAAAAACCCCCCTGGACAGTGTGTGTGTCACAAACCCCATTTGACAGCTCGTGTGTCACAAACCCCCCTGCACAGTCTGTGTTTCACAAACCCCATTGGGCAGCGTGTCTATCACAAGCCCCGTTGGAGAGAGTGTGTGTGTCACAAACCCCCCCGGATACTGTGCATGTCACAATCCCATTTGACAGCGTGTGAGTCATAAACCCCATTGGATAGTGTGTGTTTCACAAACCCCATTGGACAGCCTGTGTGTTTCACAATCCCCTTTGGATAATGCGTGTGTCACAAACCCCATTGGACAGTGTGTGTGTACCACAAAACACATTGGGAAGTGTGTGTGTAACAAACCCCACTGGACAGTGTGTGTTTCACAAACCTCATTGTACAGCGTGTGTGTATCACAATCCCCATTGGACAGTGTGTGTGGTAAAAACCCCATTGGACAGAGTGTGTGCGTCACAAACCCCATTGGAAAGTGTATGTGTCACAAATCCCATTGGATAGCACGTGTGTGTCACAAAACCTATTGGACAGTGTGTGTGTCACAAACCCCACTGGACGGTGTGTGTGTCGCAAAATCCATTGGGCAGAGTGTGTGTCACAAACTCAACTGGATAGCGTGTGTGTCACAAACCCCAATGGACAGCGTGTGTAGTCACAAACCCCATTGGACACAGTTTGTGTGTCAGAAACCCCAATGGACACCATGCGTGTCACAATCCCAATGGGACAGCATGTGTTTTTCACAATATCCATTGGACAGTGTGTGTAACAAAACCCACTGGACAGTGTGTGTGGCAAAAACCGCATTGGACAGCTTATTGTGGCGCAATCCCCATTTGACAGTGTGTGTGTCACAAACCCCACTTGTGAGAGTGTGTGTCACAAGCACCTTGGACAGATTGTGTGCATCAGAAACCTCACTGGGCAGTGTGTGTGTCACAAAACACATTGGAAAGTGTGTGTGTCACAAACCTCACTGGACAGAGGGTGTGTGTCACAATCCCCATTGGAGAGATTGTGTGTGACGAACCCCATTGGAGAGCATATGTGTGTCACAAACCCTATTGGACAGTTTGTGTGTCAAAAACCCCACTGGACAGCGTCTCTGTCACAAACCCCATTGATAGGGTGTGTGTCACTACCCCCGTTGGACAGAGTGTGAGTGTCACAAACCCCATTGGACCGCGTGTGTGTCACAAACCACCCTGGACAGTGTGTATGTCACAAATCCCTTCGGACAGCTTGCGTGTCACAAACACCATTGGACAGCGTGTGTGTGTCACAATCCCCATTGGACAGCATGTGTGGTACAAACACCATTGGACAATGTGTGTGTCACAAACTCCATTTGAGAGTGTGTGTGTGTCACAAACCCCATTGGACAGCGTGTGTGTCACAAATCACCCTGGACTGTTTGTTTGTGAAAAAACGCGTTGGAGAGAGTGTTTGTGTCACGAACACCATTGGACAGCGTGTCTGTCACAATACCCATTGGACAGCAGGCGTGTCACAAACACCATTTAACAGCCTGTGTGTGTCACAGTGCCCATTGGACAGCCTGTGTGTCACAAGCTCCACTGGACAGATTTTGTGTGTCAGAAAACCCACTGGACAGCGTGTGTGTCAGAAACCCCACTGGAAAGTGTGTGTGTCATAAACCCCATTGGATAGAGTGTGTGTGACACAAACCCCACTGGACAGCGTTTGTGTCAGCAACCCCATTGGACAGCGTATGTGTCAGAAGCCCCATTGGACAGAGTGTGTGTGTCACAAACGCCTTTTGACTGTGTGTGTGTCACAAACCCCATTGGGCAGTGTGTGTTTCATAAACCCCATTGGATAGAGTGTGTGTGTCACAAACACCCCTGGACAGTGTGTGTGGCACAAACCCCATCGGACAGTGTGTTTATCACAAACCCCACTTGAGAGCATGTTTGTCACGAACCCCATTGGACAGTGTTTGTGTCACAACCCCTTTGGACAGAGTCTGTGTGTCACGAACCCCATTGGACAGCATGTGTGTCACAAGCCCCCCTGGTCAGTGTGTGTGTCACAAACCCCATTTGACAGCATGCGTGTCACAAACACTATTGGACAGGGTGTGTGTGTCACAATCCCCATTGGACAGAGTGTGTCTGACAAACCCCACTGGACAGTGTGTGTGTCACGAACCGCATTGGACAGCGTGTGTGTCACAACCCCCATTTGGAAAGAGTGTGTGTGTCACAAAAACTATTGGACAGCATGCATGTCACGAGCACCATTGGAAAGTGCGTTTGTGTCATAATCCCCATTGAACAGAGCGTGTGTCACAAACCCCATTGGACAGAGTGCGTTTCAGAAACCCCATTGGAAAATGTGTTTGTCACAAACCCCTTTGGATAGTGTTTGTTTGTCACAAACCATATTGGACAGTGTGTGTGTCACAACCCCCACTGGACCGCGTGTGTGTGCCACAAACCCTTTGGAGAGTGTGTGTGTCACAAACCCCATTGGAAACTGTGTGTGTCACAAATCCCATTCGACAGCGTGTGTGTCACAAAAACCATTTTACATCATCCGTGCCACAAAAACCTTTGAACAGCGTGTGTGTGTCACAATCCCCATTGGACAGTGTGTGTGTCACAAACCCCATTTGACAGTGTGCGTTTCAGAAACGCCATTGGAAAATGTGTGTTTCACAAACCCATTTGGATAGTGTTTGTCACAAACCATATTGGACAGTGTGTGTGTCACAAACCATACTATATAGCCCTGTGTGTCACAAACCCCATTGGACAGCATCCGTGTTCACAAATTCCATTGGATAGCGTGTGTCTCGCAAATCCCATTGGACCTTGTGTGTGTCACAATCCCCATTAGACAGTGTTTGTGTGCCACAAACCCCAATGGACAGTGTGTGTGTCACAATACCGATTCTATAGTGTGTGTGTGTCACAAACCCTATTGGACAGTGTGTGTGTCAGAAACGCCACGGGACAGCGTGTGTGTCTACAATCTCCATTGAACAGAGCGTGTGTCACAAACCCCATTGGACAGCGTGTGTGTCACAAACCCCATTGGACAGCGTGTGTGTGGCACAACCCCCATTGGACAGAGTGTGTGTCACAAACCGCATTTAACAGCGTGCGTTTCAGAAACCACATTGGAAAATGTGTGTGTCACAAACCCCGTTGCATAGTGTTTGTTTGACACAAAACATATTGGACAGTGTGTGTGTCACAAACCACACTATATAGCCCTGTGTGTCACGAACCCCATTGGACAGCGTCTGTACCACAAACCCATCGGAAAGAGTGTGTGTGGTGTGTCACAAACCCCATTGGACAGCATCCGTGTTCACAAATTCCATTGGATAGCGTGTGTCTTGCAAATCCCATTCAATCTTGTGTGTGTCACTATCCCCATTAGACAGTGTTTGTGTGTCACAAACCCCCCTGCACAGTGTGTGTGCCACAATACCCATTGGATAGCGTGTGTGTGTCACAAACCCTATTGGAAAGTGTGTGTGTCAGAAACGCCACAGGACAGCGTGTGTGTCACGAACCCCATTGGACAGCGTGTGTGTCACAAGCCCCATTGTACAGAGTGTGTGTGTCTCAATCCCCATCGGACAGCGTGTGTTTGTCATAATCCCCATTGGAAAGTGTGTGTGTCACAAATCCCATTGGATAGCTTTTGTGTGTCACAAACCACATTAGACAGCCTGTGTGTTACAAGCCCCATTGGACAGAATGTGTGTGTCAAGAACCCCATTGGACAGAGTGTTTGTGTAACAAACACCATTGAACAGAGTGTGTGTGTCACAATACCCATTGGACAGCCTCTGTGTCACAAACCCCATTGGACAGCGCATGCATGTCACAATGCGCATTAAACAGAGTGTGTGTGACAAATCCCATTGGACAGCGTGTGTGTGTGACAAACCCCATTGGACAACGTGTGTGTGTCACAATCCCCATTGGACAGCGTGTGTGTGTCACAAACCCCATTAGACAGCGTGTGTGTCACAAAACACATTGGACAGCGTGTGTGTCACAAAACCCGTTGGAAAGTGTATGTGTCACAAACCCCATTGGATAGCCTGTGGGTGTCACAAACCGCATTGGACAGAGTGTGTGTCACATACCCCATTGGACACAGTTTGTGTGTCAGAAACCCCAAAGGACACCATGCGTGTCACAATCCCAATGGGACAGCATGTGTGTTTCACAATATCCATTGGACAGTGTGTGTTTCACAAACCCCTCTGGACAGCGTCTGTGTCACAAACACCTCCAGAGATTTTCTGTGTCAAAAACCCTACTGGACAGTGCGTGCCTAACAAACTCACCTGGACAGCGTGTTTGTCACAAACCCCATTGGACAGCGTGTGCGTCACAAACCCCACTGACCAGTGTGTGTGTCACAAACACAATTGGACAATGTGTGTGTCACAAACACCCTTGGACAGTGTGCGTGTCAGTATCCCCGTTGGACAACGTGTGTGTCACAACCCCCATTGGACAGTGTGTGGGTCACAAACCCCCTTGGACAGTCTGTTTGTCACAATACCCATTTGACAGCGTGTGTGTCACTATAACAATTCGACACTGTGTGTGTCAAAAACTCACCTGGACAGCGTGTGTCTCACAAACCCCATTGGACAGCTTGTGTGTGTCACAAACCCCATTGGACAGCGTGTGTGTCACAAACCCCATTGGACAGTCTGTGTGTCACAAAACCCAGTGGACAGCGTGTGTGTCACAAACCCCACTGGACAGCGTGTGTGTCACAAACACCCCTGGAGAGTCTCTGTTTCACAAACCCCATTGGACAGAGTGTGTGTCACAAACCCCATTGGACAGCGTGTGCGTCACAAACCCCCCTGGACAGTGTGTGTGTCACAAACGCCAGTGGACAGCGTGTCTGTCACTATCCCCATTGGTCAGCGTGTGTGTCAGAAACCCCATTGGACATTGTGTGTATCGCAAACCCTAACGGACGTTGTTTGTGTCACAAAACCCATTGGAGAGTCTGTGTGTCACAAACTCACCTGGACAGCATGTGTGTCACAAACCCCATTGGAGAGCGTGTGTGTCACAAAACCCCCCGGACAGTGTGCGTATCACAATCCCCATTGGACAGTGTGTGTGTCACAAAACCCCCTGGAAAGTGTGTGTGTCACAATCCATATTGGACATAGTGTGTGTGTGTCACAAACCCCATAGGACAGCGTGTGTGTCAGAACACCCATTGGACAGAGTGTGTGTCACAAACCCCATTGGAAAGCCTGTGTGTGTCACAAACACCACTGGACAGAGTGTGTGTAACACACCCCATTGAACAGTGTGTGCGTCACAAACCCCCCTGGACAGTGTGCTAGTCACAATCCCCATTGGACAGCGTGTGTGTCACAAGCCCCATTGGACCGAGTGAGTGTGTCACAAAACCCACTGGACAGCGTGTGTGTCACAGTCCCCATTGGACAGTGTGTTGCAATAACACCCTTTTGAAAGTGTGTGTGTCACAAACCGCAACGGATAGCGTGTGTGTGTCACAAACCCTATTGGTCTGTGTGTATGTCATAAACACCACTGGACAGCGTGTGTGTCACGAAACCCATTGGACAGTGTGTGTGTCACAAAACCCATTGGACACCGTGCGTGTGTCACAAACCCTAACGGTCAGTGTGTGTGTCACAAACTCCATTGTACAGCGAGTGTCGCACAAGCCCATTGGACAGAGTGGCTGTCACAAATCCCATTGGACAGTGTGCTTGTCACAAACCCCATTGGATAGCATGTGTGTGACACAAGCCCCATTGGACAGCGTGTTTATCACAAATCACACTGGACATTTTGTTTGTCAAAAACCCCGTTGGACTGAGTGTTTGTGTCACAAACACCTTTGGACAGCATGTGTGTCACAAAACCCATCGGACAGCAGTCGTGTCACAAACACCATTTAACAGCGTGTGTGTGTCACAACGCCCATTGGACAGCCTGTGTGTCACAAGCTCCACTGGACAGAATTTGTGTGTCACAAAACCCATTGGACAGCGTGTGTGTCAGAAACCACACTGGAAAGTGTGTGTGTCATAAACCCCATTGGATAGAGGGTGTGTGTCACAAACCCCATTCTACAGTGTGTGTGTTACGAAACCCATTGGAAAGCAAGTGTTTCACAAACACCATTGGATACTGTGTGTGTGTCACAATCCCCATTGCACAGAGTGTGTGTGACAAAACTCATTGGACAGTGTGTTTGTCACAAACCCCCCTGGACAGTGTGTGTGTCAAAGACCCCATTGGACAGTGTGTGTTTCATAAACCCCATTGGATAGAGTGTGTGTGTCACAAACCCCACTGGACAGTGTGTGTGGCACAGACCCCATCGGACAGTGTGTTTATCACAAACCCCATTGGACAGCGTGTATGTCACGAACCCCATTGGACAGTGTGTGTGTCAGTACCCCTTTGGACAGAGTGTGTGTGTCACAAACCCCATTGGACAGCATGTGTGTCACAAACCCCCCTGGACAGTGTGTGTGTCACAAAACCCATTCGACAGCATGCGTGTCACAAACACCATTGGACAGCGTTTGTGTGTCACAAACCCCATTGGGCAGCATGTTTGTGATCACAATCCCCATTGGACAGAGTGTGTCTGACAAACCCCACTGGACAGCGTGTGTGTCATGAACCGCATTGCACAGCAAGTGTGTCACAAGCCCCATTGGACAGGGTGTGTGTGTCACAAACACCATTGGACAGCGTGTGTGTCACAATCCCCAGTGAACAGAGCGTGTGTCACAAACCCCATTGGACAGTGTGTGTGTCACAAACCCCATTGGACAGCGTGTGTGTGGCACCACCCATATTGGAAAATGTGTGTGTCACAAACCCCATTGCATAGTGTTTGTTTGTCACAAACCCCATTGGACAGCGTGTGCGTCACAAACTCCTCGGACAGTGTGTTTGTCATAAACCCCATTGGACGGTGTGTTTCTCACAAACACCATTGGAAAGTGTGTGTCACAAATCCCATTGGTCAGCCTGTGTGTGTCACAAACCCCCCTTGTCAGTGTGTGTGTCACAAACCCCATTTGACAGCATGTGTGTCACAAACACCATTGGACAGTGTGTGTGTCACAAACCCCATTGGACAGCGTGTGTGTGTCATAAACCCTCCTGGTCAGTGTGTGTGTCACTAACTTCATTGGACAGCGAGTGTGTCACAATACCCATTGGGCAGCGTGGCTGTCATAAACCCCATTGGACAGGGTGTGTGTCACAAACCCCATTGGACAGAATGTGTGTGTCACAAACCCCATTGGACAGCGTGTGTGTGTCACAAACCCCGTTGCAAATGTGTGTGTCTCAAACCCCATTCGACACTGTGTCACAAACCCCACTGGACAGGGCGTGTGTCCCAAAACCCATTGGACAGCATGCATGTCACAAACACCATTGGACAGCGTCTGTGTGTCACAATCCTAATTGCACAGTGTGTGTGTCACAAACCCCATTTGACAGCGTGTGTGTCACAAACGCCAATGGACAGAGTGTGTGTGTCACAATCCCCATTGGACAGCATGTGTGTCACAATCCCCATTGGACAGCGTGTGTGTTCCAAACCCCATTGGACAGCGTGTGCGTCACAACCCCCCCTGGAAAGTGTGTTTGTCACAAACCCTATTGGACAGAGTTTGTGTGTCACAAACTCCATTGGTCAGCCTGTGTGTGTCACAAACCCCCCTTGTCAGTGTGTGTGTCACAAACCCCATTTGACAGCGTGTGTGTCACAAACACCATTGGACAGTGTGTGTGTCACAAACCCCATTGGACAGCGTGTGTGTGTCGCAAACCCTGCTGGTCAGTGTGTGTGTCACAATCTCCATTGGACAGCGAGTGTGTCACAAGCCCATTGGACAGAGTGAGTGTCACAACACCCATTGGACAGCATGCATGTCACAAACACCATTGGACAGTGTGTGTGTAACAAACCCCATTGGTCATCGTGTGTGTCACAAAATCCCTTTTACAGCGTGTGTGTGTCATAATACCCCATTGGAAAGTGTGTGTGTCACAAACCCCGTAGGACAGTGTGTGTGTCACAATACTGATTGGATAACAAGTGTGTTACAAACCCCATTAGAAAGTATGTCTGTCACAAACCCCATTGGATAGAGTGTGTGTCACAAACCCTATTGGACAGTGTGTGTGTGTCACAAACCCCACTGGACAGCGTGTGTGTCACGAACCCCATTGGACAGATTGTGTGTTTCACAAACGCATTGGACAGCGTCTGTGTCACAAGAAGCATTGGACAGCGTGTGTGTGTCACAAACCCCATTGGACAGCGTGTGTGTCACAATCCCCATTGGGCAGCATGTGTGTCACAAACCCCATTGGACAGATTTTGTGTGTCACAAACCCCATTGGAGAGCGTGTGTCTGTCACAAACCCCGTTACAAAGCATGTGTGTCTCAAACCCCATTCGATACTGTGTCACAAACCACACTGGACAGAGTGGAGGTTACAAACCCCCATGGACAGGGCGTGTGTCACAAAACCCATTGGACAGCATGCATGTCACAAACACCATTGGACAGCGTCTGTGTTTCACAATCCTAATTGCACAGTGTGTGTGTCACAAACCCCATTTGACAGTGTGTGTGTCACAAACCCCATTGGACAGCGTGTGTGTGTCGCAAACCCTGCTGGTCAGTGTGTGTGTCACAAACTCCATTGGACAGCGAGTGTGTCACAAGCCCATTGGACAGAGTGAGTGTCACAACACCCATTGGACAGCATGCATGTCACCGACACCATTGGACAGTGTGTGTGTAACAAACCCAATTGGTCATCGTGTGTGTCAGAAAATCCCTTTTACAGGGTGTGTGTGTCATAATACCCCATTGGAAAGTGTGTGTGTCACAAACCCCATAGGACAGTGTGTGTGTCACAATACTGATTGGATAGCAAGTGTGTTACAAACCCCATTAGAAAGTATGTGTGTCACAAACCCCATTGGATAGAGTGTGTGTCACAATCCCTATTGGACAGTGTGTGTGTGTCACATACCCCACTGGACAGCGTGTGTGTCACGAACCCCATTGGACAGATTGTGTGTTTCACAAATGCATTGGACAGCGTCTGTGTCACAATCCCCATTGGACAGCGTGTGTGTCACAATCCCCATTGGACAGCGTGTGTGTTCCAAACCCCATTGCACAGCGTGTGCGTCACAAACCCCCCTGGAAAGTGTGTTTGTCACAAACCCCATTGGACAGCGTGTGTGTGTCATAAACCCCATTGGACAGCATGTGTGTCACAATCCCCATTGGACAGCGTGTGTGTCAGAAACCCCATTGCATAGTGTTTTTTAGTCACAAAACCCATTGGACAGCATGTGTGTCACAAACCCCCCTGGACAGTGTGTGTGTCAATAAACCCATTGGACAGCATGCGTGTCACAAACACCATTGGACAGCGTTTGTGTGTCACAAACCCCTTTGGGCAGCATGTTTGTGATCACAATCCCCATTGGACAGAGTGTGTCTGACAAACCCCACTGGACAGCGTGTGTGTCACGAACCGCATTGGACAGCGAGTGTGTCACAAGCCCCATTGGACAGGGCGTGTGTGTCACAAACACCATTGGACAGCGTGTGTGTCACAATCCCCTTTGAACAGAGCGTGTGTCACAAACCCCATTGGACAGCGTGTGTGTGGCACCACCCATATTGGACAGGGTGTGTGTCACAAACCCCCTGGACAGTATGTTTGTCACAAACCCCATTGGACAGTGTGTTTCTCACAAACACCATTGGACAGTGTGTCACAAATCCCATCGGACAGCGTGTGTGTCACAAACCCCATTGGTCAGCCTGTGTGTGTCGCAAACCCTCCTGGTCAGTGTGTGTGTCCCAAACACCATTGAACAGCGAGTGTGTCACAAGCCCATTGGACAGAGTGAGTGTCATTGTACAGTGTGTTTGTGACAAACCCCATTGGACAGCGTGTGTGTGTCACAGTCCCCATTGGACAGCATGTGTGTCAGAATCCCCATTGGACAGCGTGTGTGTCACAAACCCCATTGGACAGTGCGTTTGTCACAAACCCCATTGGACAGAGTGTGTGTGGCATAAACCCCATTGGACAGCTTGTGTGCCACAATCCCGATCGGACAGCGTATGTGTCAGAAACCCCATTGGACATTGTGTTACAAATCCCTTTGGACAGCGTGTGTGTCACAAACCCCATGGAACAACCTATGTGTGTCACAAACCCCCCTGGTCAGTGTGTGTGTCACAAACCCCATTTGACAGCGTGTGTGTCACAAACACCATTGGACAGTGTGTGTGTCACAAACCCCATTGGACAGCGTGTGTTTGTCACAAAACCTTGCAGGTCAGTGTGTGTGTCACAAACCCCAATGGACAGTGTGTGTGTGTCACAAACCCTCCAGGTCAGTGTGTGTGTCACAAAACCCATTGGACAGCCAGTGTGTCACAAAACCCATTGGACAGATTGTGTGTGTCACAAATCCCATTGGACAGCGTGTGTGTCACAATCTCCATTGGACAGCGTTTGTGTCACAAACCCGATTGGACAGATTGTGTGTGTCACAAACCCCATTGGACAGCGTGTGTTTCACAAACCCCTTTTGAAAGCGTGTGTGTGTCACAATCCCCATTGGACAGCGTCAGTATCACAAATCCTATTGGACAGCGAGTGTGTCACAAACACTATTGGAACGTGTGTGTGTCAGAAACCCCATTGGACAGCGTGTGTGTCACGAACCCCATTGGACAGATTCTGTGTTTCACAAACACCATTGGACAGCATGTTTTTGTCACAAACCCCATTGGATAGCGTGTGCCTCACAAACCCCCCTCGACAGCGTGTTTGTCACTAACACCGTTGGACAGAGTGTGTGTGTCATAAACCCCTTTGGAGAGTGTGTCACAAATCCCGTTGGAGAGCGTGTGTGTCACAACCCCCATTGAACAGCCTGTGTGAGTCACAAACCCCCCTGGTCAGTGTGTGTGTCACAAACCCCATTTCACTGCGTGTGTTTTACAAACACCATTGGACAGTGTCTGTGTCACAAACCCCTTTGGACAGCGTGTGTGTGTCACAAACCCTCCTGGTTAATGTGTGTGTCACAAACCTTATTGGACAGTGTGTGTTTCACAAACCCCACTGGACAGCGTGTGTTTCACGATCCCCAAAAGACAGATTGTGTGTTTCACAAACCCTATTGGCAAGCCTGTGTGTCAGAAGAACCCCTGGACAGAGTGTGTGTGTGTCACAAACCCCATTGGACAGTGTGTTTGTCACAAGCCCCACTGGACAGAATGAGTGTGTCATAAACCACATTGGACAGCATGTGTGTCACAATCCCCATCGGACAGCGTGTGTTTCAGAAACCCCATTAGACAGTGTGTGTCACAAGTCCCATTGGACAGCATGTGTGTCACAAACGCCATTGGACAGCCTGTGTGTGTCACAAACCCCCCTGGTCAGTATGTGTGTCACAATCCCATTGGACAGAGGTGTGTTACAAAACCCATTGGTCAGCATGCGTGTCACAAACACCATTGGACAATGTGTGTGTAACAAACCCAATTGGTCAGCGTGTGTGTCACAAACACCATGGGACAGCGTGTGTGTGTCACAAACCCCATTGGAAAGAGTATGTATGTCACAATCCCCATTGGACAGCGTCTGTTTCACAAAACCCAAAGCACAAAGTGTGTGTCAAAAACACCATTGGACAGAGTGTGTGTGTCACAATCCCCATTGGACAGTGTGTGTGTCACAAAACCGATGGGATAGCGTGTGTGTCACAAACCCCATTAGAAAGTGTGTGTTTCACAAACCCCATTGGATAGTGTGTGTGTGTCACAAGAACCATTGGACAGAGTGTGCGTTTTACAAACCCCGTGGAATAGCGTGTATGTCTTAAACCCCATTGGACAGCGTGTGTGTGTCACAATACCCATTGGACAGTGTGTGTGTGTCACAAACTCCATTGGACTGTGTGTATGTCACAAGAACCATTTGACAGAGTGCGTGTGTCACGAACCCCATTTGACAGTGTGTGTGTCACAAACGCGATTGCACAGAGTGTGTGTGTGACAAACACCATTGGACAATGTCTGTGTCACAATTGCCATTGTACAGTGTTTTTGTGACAAACAAAACCTCCAGGTCAGTGTGTGTGTCACAAACCCCATTGGACAGCATGTGCGTCAGAAACCCCCCTGGAGAGTGTGTTTGTCACAAAAGCAATTGGACAGAGCGTGTGTCACAAACATCACTGAACAGCCTGTGTGTGTTTCACAAACCCCATTGGACAGCGTGTGTGTCACAAGACCATTTGACAGAGTGTGCGTCACAAAACCCATTGGACAGCATGCGTGTTCGCAGACACCATTGGACAGAGTGTGTAACAAACCCAATTGGTCAGCGTGTGTGTCATAAAACCCATTGGACATAGTGTATGTGTCACAAACCCCATTGGACAGCGTGTGCGTCACAAACCCCCCTGTACAGTGTGTTTGTCACGAACCCCATTAGACAGAGCGTGTGTGTCACAAACGGTATTGGACAGTGTGTGTGTCACAAACCCCCTGGATAGCGTGTGTGTCACGATCCCCATTGGACAGCATGTGTGTCACAAACCCCATTGGACAGCATGTGTGTCACAAACCCCATTGGGAAGTGTGCGTGTCACAAACCCCATAGGAGATCGTGTGTTTGTTACAATCCCCTTTGGACAGTGCGTGTGTCACAAAACCCATTGAACAGCATGCGTGTCACAAACACTATTGGACAGCGTGTGTGTGTCACAAGACCCATTGGACAGAGTGTGTGTCACAAACCCCGTTGGACAGTGTGTGTGTCACAAACCCATTTAACAGCGTGTGTGTCACAAACGCCATTGGAGAGAGTGTGTCTGTGAGAAACACCATTGGACAGTGTGTGTGTCACAATCGCCATTGTACAGTGTGTTTGTGACAAACCCAGTTGGACAGCGTGTGCGTCACAAAGCCCACTGGACAGTTTGTTTGTCACAAACCCCAGTGGACAGCGTGTGTGTCACAAGACCCATTGGACAGAGTGTGTGTGTCACAAACCCCGTTGGACAGCGTGTGTGTCACAATCCCTATTGGACAGATTGTGTGTGTCACAAACCCCATTGGACAGTGTGTGTGTCATAAATCCCATTAGACAGCGTGTGTGTGTCGCATTCCCCATTGGACAGTGTGTGTTTGTCACAAACTCCATAGGACAGTTTATGTGTCACAAAACCCATTGGATAGCGTGTGTGTGTCACAAACTCTATTGGACAGTGTGTGTGTCACAAACCCCATCGGACAGCGTGTTTGTCACAATGCCCATTGGACATCGTCTCTGTTACAAACCCCATTGGACAGCATATGTGTCACAAACACCATTGGACATCGTGTGTGTGTCACAATCCCCATAGGACAGTGTGTGTGTCACAAACCCCATTGGACAGCGTGAGTGTGTCACAATCCCCGTTGGACAGAGTGTGTGTGACAAACCCCACTGGACAGCGTGTTTGTCATAATCCCCATTGGACAGCGTGTGATTCACAAACACCATTGGACTGTGTGTGTGTGTCCAAAAAACCCATTGGACAGCGTGTGTGCCACAAACCCCATTGGACAGCGTTTGTAGTCACGAACACCATTGGACAGCGTGTGTGTCACATTTCCCATTGGACAGCGTGTGTGTTACAAACAGCATTGGACAGCGTGTGTGTCACAAACCCCATTGGACATCATGTGTGTATCACAAACCCTATTGCACAGTGTGTTTGTGTCACAAACGCCATTGGAGAGTGTGTGTGTCACAAAACCCATTGTATAGCGTGTGTGTCACAAACCCCATTAGAAAGTGTGTGACACAAACCAAACTGGATAGCGTGTGTGTGTCACAAACCCCACTCGACAGCGTGTGTGTCACAAACCCCATCGGACAGTGTGTGTGTGTCACACACCCCAGTGGACAGCGTGTGTGTCACAAACCCCACTGGAAAATGTGTGTGTCACAAACGCCACTTGATAGAGTGGGGGTCACAAACCCCTATGGACAGTGAATGTGTCACAAAAACCATTGGACAGCATG
The DNA here is from genome assembly GCF_036013475.1 of Columba livia. Taxonomy (NCBI): domain Eukaryota; kingdom Metazoa; phylum Chordata; class Aves; order Columbiformes; family Columbidae; genus Columba; species Columba livia. The sequence continues at coordinate 148,076 of NW_027043307.1, forward strand.
CGTGTCACAAACACCATTGGACTGCGTGTGTGTGTCACAATCATCATTGCACAGTGTGTGTGTCACAAACCCCATTTGAATGCGTGTGTGTCACAAACGACATTTTACAGAGTGTGTGTGTGACAAAACAATTGGACAGTGTGTGATAAACAGCATTGGACTGTGTGTGTGTCACAATCCCCATTGTACAGTGTGTTTGTGACAAACCTCATTGGACAGAGTGTTTGTGTCACAATCCCCTTTGGACAGCGTTTGTGTCACGAACCCCATTGGACAGGGTATGCGTCACAGAACCCCCTGGACAGTGTGTGTGTCACAAACCCCATTGGACAGTGTGTGTGTCTCATGAACCCCATTGGACAGTGTGTGTCACAATTCCCTTTGGACAGCCTGTTTTTCACAAACCACTTTGGACAGCGTGTGTGTGTCACAAACCCTCCTAGTCAGTGTGTCTGTCACAATCCCCATTGGACAGTGTGTGTGTCACAAGACCCATTGGACAGCCTGTGTGTCACAATCCCCATTGGCCAGATTGTGTGTGTCACAAACCCCATTGGACAGCGTGTGTGTCACAAACCCCTTTGGACAGTGGGTGTGTCACAAACACCATTGGAGAGCGTCTGTGTCACAAAGACTATTGGAGAGCGTGTGTGTCACAAGCCCATTGGACAGAGTGTCTGTGTCACAAACGCACTGGACAGCGTGTGTGCCACGAACCCCTTTGGACTGCGTTTGTGTCACAAGCACCATTGGACAGAGTGTGTGTGTCTCAAACCCATTGGAAAGTGTGTGCGTCGCAAAACCCACTAGATAGCGAGTGTGTGTCACAAACCCTATTGGATAGTGTGTGTGTTACAAACCCCACTGGACAGAGTGTGTGTCACGAACCCCATTGGACAGCGTGTATGTGTCACAAACCCCATTGGCCAGCATGTGTGTCACAAACACCATGGGACAGTGTGTGTGTCACAAAACCCGTTGGAAAGTGTGCATGTCACAAACCCCATTGGACAGAGTGTGTGTCATAAACCCCATGGGACAGCGTGTGTGTCACAATCCCCATTGGACAGCGTGTGTGTCACAAGACCCATTGGACAGAGTGTGCGTGTCACAAACCCCATTGGACAGCGTTTGTGTCACAATCCCCATTGAACAGCATCCGTGTCAGAAACACCATTGGACAGCGTGTGTGTCACAATCCCCATTGGACAGCGTGTGTGTTACAAGAATCATTGGACAGAGTGTGTGTGCCACAAACACCATTCGAAAGTGTTTGTGTCACAAACCCCTTTAGAAAGTGTGCGTGTCACAAACCCCATTGGATAGCGTGTGTTTCACAAGACCCATTGGACAGATTGTGTGTTTCACAAACCTCATTGGACAGCGTGTGTGTCACAATACCCATTGGACAGCGTGTGTGTCACAATCCCCATTGGAAAAATTGTGTGTGTCTCAAACCCCATTGGACAGTGTGTGTGTCATAAATCCCATTAGACAGCGTGTGTGTGTCGCATTCCCCATTGGACAGTGTGTGTTTGTCACAAACTCCATAGGACAGTTTATGTGTCACAAAACCCATTGGATAGCGTGTGTGTGTCACAAACTCTATTGGACAGTGTGTGTGTCACAAACCCCATCGGACAGCGTGTTTGTCACAATGCCCATTGGACATCGTCTCTGTTACAAACCCCATTGGACAGCATATGTGTCACAAACACCATTGGACATCGTGTGTGTGTCACAATCCCCATAGGACAGTGTGTGTGTCACAAACCCCATTGGACAGCGTGAGTGTGTCACAATCCCCGTTGGACAGAGTGTGTGTGACAAACCCCACTGGACAGCGTGTTTGTCATAATCCCCATTGGACAGCGTGTGATTCACAAACACCATTGGACTGTGTGTGTGTGTCCAAAAAACCCATTGGACAGCGTGTGTGCCACAAACCCCATTGGACAGCGTTTGTAGTCACGAACACCATTGGACAGCGTGTGTGTCACATTTCCCATTGGACAGCGTGTGTGTTACAAACAGCATTGGACAGCGTGTGTGTCACAAACCCCATTGGACATCATGTGTGTATCACAAACCCTATTGCACAGTGTGTTTGTGTCACAAACGCCATTGGAGAGTGTGTGTGTCACAAAACCCATTGTATAGCGTGTGTGTCACAAACCCCATTAGAAAGTGTGTGACACAAACCAAACTGGATAGCGTGTGTGTGTCACAAACCCCACTCGACAGCGTGTGTGTCACAAACCCCATCGGACAGTGTGTGTGTGTCACACACCCCAGTGGACAGCGTGTGTGTCACAAACCCCACTGGAAAATGTGTGTGTCACAAACGCCACTTGATAGAGTGGGGGTCACAAACCCCTATGGACAGTGAATGTGTCACAAAAACCATTGGACAGCATGCGTGTCACAAACACCATTGGACTGCGTGTGTGTGTCACAATCATCATTGCACAGTGTGTGTGTCACAAACCCCATTTGAATGCGTGTGTGTCACAAACGACATTTTACAGAGTGTGTGTGTGACAAAACAATTGGACAGTGTGTGATAAACAGCATTGGACTGTGTGTGTGTCACAATCCCCATTGTACAGTGTGTTTGTGACAAACCTCATTGGACAGAGTGTTTGTGTCACAATCCCCTTTGGACAGCGTTTGTGTCACGAACCCCATTGGACAGGGTATGCGTCACAGAACCCCCTGGACAGTGTGTGTGTCACAAACCCCATTGGACAGTGTGTGTGTCTCATGAACCCCATTGGACAGTGTGTGTCACAATTCCCTTTGGACAGCCTGTTTTTCACAAACCACTTTGGACAGCGTGTGTGTGTCACAAACCCTCCTAGTCAGTGTGTCTGTCACAATCCCCATTGGACAGTGTGTGTGTCACAAGACCCATTGGACAGCCTGTGTGTCACAATCCCCATTGGCCAGATTGTGTGTGTCACAAACCCCATTGGACAGCGTGTGTGTCACAAACCCCTTTGGACAGTGGGTGTGTCACAAACACCATTGGAGAGCGTCTGTGTCACAAAGACTATTGGAGAGCGTGTGTGTCACAAGCCCATTGGACAGAGTGTCTGTGTCACAAACGCACTGGACAGCGTGTGTGCCACGAACCCCTTTGGACTGCGTTTGTGTCACAAGCACCATTGGACAGAGTGTGTGTGTCTCAAACCCATTGGAAAGTGTGTGCGTCGCAAAACCCATTAGATAGCGAGTGTGTGTCACAAACCCTATTGGATAGTGTGTGTGTTACAAACCCCACTGGACAGAGTGTGTGTCACGAACCCCATTGGACAGCGTGTATGTGTCACAAACCCCATTGGCCAGCATGTGTGTCACAAACACCATGGGACAGTGTGTGTGTCACAAAACCCGTTGGAAAGTGTGCATGTCACAAACCCCATTGGACAGAGTGTGTGTCATAAACCCCATGGGACAGCGTGTGTGTCACAATCCCCATTGGACAGCGTGTGTGTCACAAGACCCATTGGACAGAGTGTGCGTGTCACAAACCCCATTGGACAGCGTTTGTGTCACAATCCCCATTGAACAGCATCCGTGTCAGAAACACCATTGGACAGCGTGTGTGTCACAATCCCCATTGGACAGCGTGTGTGTTACAAGAATCATTGGACAGAGTGTGTGTGCCACAAACACCATTCGAAAGTGTTTGTGTCACAAACCCCTTTAGAAAGTGTGCGTGTCACAAACCCCATTGGATAGCGTGTGTTTCACAAGACCCATTGGACAGATTGTGTGTTTCACAAACCTCATTGGACAGCGTGTGTGTCACAATACCCATTGGACAGCGTGTGTGTCACAATCCCCATTGGAAAAATTGTGTGTGTCTCAAACCCCATTGGACAGTGTGTGTGTCATAAATCCCATTAGACAGCGTGTGTGTGTCGCATTCCCCATTGGACAGTGTGTGTTTGTCACAAACTCCATAGGACAGTTTATGTGTCACAAAACCCATTGGATAGCGTGTGTGTGTCACAAACTCTATTGGACAGTGTGTGTGTCACAAACCCCATCGGACAGCGTGTTTGTCACAATGCCCATTGGACATCGTCTCTGTTACAAACCCCATTGGACAGCATATGTGTCACAAACACCATTGGACATCGTGTGTGTGTCACAATCCCCATAGGACAGTGTGTGTGTCACAAACCCCATTGGACAGCGTGAGTGTGTCACAATCCCCGTTGGACAGAGTGTGTGTGACAAACCCCACTGGACAGCGTGTTTGTCATAATCCCCATTGGACAGCGTGTGATTCACAAACACCATTGGACTGTGTGTGTGTGTCCAAAAAACCCATTGGACAGCGTGTGTGCCACAAACCCCATTGGACAGCGTTTGTAGTCACGAACACCATTGGACAGCGTGTGTGTCACATTTCCCATTGGACAGCGTGTGTGTTACAAACAGCATTGGACAGCGTGTGTGTCACAAACCCCATTGGACATCATGTGTGTATCACAAACCCTATTGCACAGTGTGTTTGTGTCACAAACGCCATTGGAGAGTGTGTGTGTCACAAAACCCATTGTATAGCGTGTGTGTCACAAACCCCATTAGAAAGTGTGTGACACAAACCAAACTGGATAGCGTGTGTGTGTCACAAACCCCACTCGACAGCGTGTGTGTCACAAACCCCATCGGACAGTGTGTGTGTGTCACACACCCCAGTGGACAGCGTGTGTGTCACAAACCCCACTGGAAAATGTGTGTGTCACAAACGCCACTTGATAGAGTGGGGGTCACAAACCCCTATGGACAGTGAATGTGTCACAAAAACCATTGGACAGCATGCGTGTCACAAACACCATTGGACTGCGTGTGTGTGTCACAATCATCATTGCACAGTGTGTGTGTCACAAACCCCATTTGAATGCGTGTGTGTCACAAACGACATTTTACAGAGTGTGTGTGTGACAAAACAATTGGACAGTGTGTGATAAACAGCATTGGACTGTGTGTGTGTCACAATCCCCATTGTACAGTGTGTTTGTGACAAACCTCATTGGACAGAGTGTTTGTGTCACAATCCCCTTTGGACAGCGTTTGTGTCACGAACCCCATTGGACAGGGTATGCGTCACAGAACCCCCTGGACAGTGTGTGTGTCACAAACCCCATTGGACAGTGTGTGTGTCTCATGAACCCCATTGGACAGTGTGTGTCACAATTCCCTTTGGACAGCCTGTTTTTCACAAACCACTTTGGACAGCGTGTGTGTGTCACAAACCCTCCTAGTCAGTGTGTCTGTCACAATCCCCATTGGACAGTGTGTGTGTCACAAGACCCATTGGACAGCCTGTGTGTCACAATCCCCATTGGCCAGATTGTGTGTGTCACAAACCCCATTGGACAGCGTGTGTGTCACAAACCCCTTTGGACAGTGGGTGTGTCACAAACACCATTGGAGAGCGTCTGTGTCACAAAGACTATTGGAGAGCGTGTGTGTCACAAGCCCATTGGACAGAGTGTCTGTGTCACAAACGCACTGGACAGCGTGTGTGCCACGAACCCCTTTGGACTGCGTTTGTGTCACAAGCACCATTGGACAGAGTGTGTGTGTCTCAAACCCATTGGAAAGTGTGTGCGTCGCAAAACCCACTAGATAGCGAGTGTGTGTCACAAACCCTATTGGATAGTGTGTGTGTTACAAACCCCACTGGACAGAGTGTGTGTCACGAACCCCATTGGACAGCGTGTATGTGTCACAAACCCCATTGGCCAGCATGTGTGTCACAAACACCATGGGACAGTGTGTGTGTCACAAAACCCGTTGGAAAGTGTGCATGTCACAAACCCCATTGGACAGAGTGTGTGTCATAAACCCCATGGGACAGCGTGTGTGTCACAATCCCCATTGGACAGCGTGTGTGTCACAAGACCCATTGGACAGAGTGTGCGTGTCACAAACCCCATTGGACAGCGTTTGTGTCACAATCCCCATTGAACAGCATCCGTGTTAGAAACACCATTGGACAGCGTGTGTGTCACAATCCCCATTGGACAGCGTGTGTGCCACAAACCCCATTGATCAGCGTGTGTGTTACAAGAATCATTGGACAGAGTGTGTGTGCCACAAACACCATTCGAAAGTGTTTGTGTCACAAACCCCTTTAGAAAGTGTGCGTGTCACAAACCCCATTGGATAGCGTGTGTTTCACAAGACCCATTGGACAGATTGTGTGTTTCACAAACCCCATTGGACAGCGTGTGTGTCACAATACCCATTGGACAGCGTGTGTGTCACAATCCCCATTGGAAAAATTGTGTGTGTCTCAAACCCCATTGGACAGTGTGTGTGTCATAAACCTCGTTAGATAGCATGTGTGTGTCACAATCCCCTTTAGACAATGTGTGTGTGTCACAAACCCCAAAGGACAGTGTATGTGTCACAAAACCCATTGGATAGCGTGTGTGTCAGAAGACCCATTGTACAGATTTTGTGTTTCACAAACCCCATTGGACAGCGTGTTTGTCACAGTCCCCATTGGACAGATTGTGTGTGTCTCAAACCCCATTGGACAGCGTGTGTATCATAAAACCCGTTACACAGCATGTGCGTGTCACAATACCCATTGGACAATGTGTGTGTGTCACAAACCCCATAGGACAGTGTATGTGTCACAAAACCCATTGGATAGCGTGTGTGTGTCACAAACCCTATTGGACAGTGTTTCTGTCACAAACCCCATCGAACATCCTGTTTGCCACAATACCCATTGGACATCGTCTATGTCACAAACCCCTTTGGACAGCATGTGTATCACAAACACCAGGGGACAGTGTGTGTGTCACAAAACCCTTTGGAAAGTATGCATGTCACAAACCCCATTGGATAGCGTGTGTATGTCACAATCCCCATTGGACAGCGTCTGTGTCACAAACCCCATTGCACAGCGTGTGTATGTCGTAATCCCCATTGGACAGTGTCTGTGTCACAAACCCCAATGCACAGCATTTGTGTCACAAACACCATTGGACAGAGTGTGTGTGTCACAATCCCCATTGGAAAGTGTGTGTTTCACAAAACCAATTGGATAGCGTGTGTGTCAGAAACCCCATTAGAAAGTGTGTGTTTCACAAACCCTATTGCACAGTGTGTGTGTCACAAACTCAACTCGACAGAGTGTGTATCACGAACCCCATTGGACAGCGTGTCTGTCACAAGAACCATTGGACAGCGTTTGTGTCACAAGTACCATTGGACAGATTGTGTGTGTCACAAATCCCATTGGACCGCGTGTGTGTCACAAGTACCATTGGACAGCGTTTGTGTCACAAACCCGATTTTACAGATTGTGTGTGTCACAAACCCCATTGGACAGCGAGTGTGTCACAAACACTATTGGATATCGTGTGTGTGTCACAAGCCCCATTAGACAGTTTGTGTGTCACAAACACCACTGAAGAGAGTGTGTGTGTCACACACCCCATTGGACAGAGTGTGTGTCATAAACCCCATGGGACAGCGTGTGTGTCACAATCCCCATTGGGCAGCGTGTGTGTCAAAAGACCCATTTTCAGCATGTGTTTCACAATCCCCATTGAACAGCATCCGTGTCAGAAATACCATTGGACAGCGTGTGTGTCACAATCCCCATTGGACAGCGTGTGTATCACAAGACCCATTTTACAGATTGTGTGCACAAACCTCATTGGACAGTGTGTGTGTCACAAACCCCATTGGATAGCGTGTGTGTGTCACAAACCCTTTTGGACAATGCGTGTGTCACAAACCCCACTCGATAGCGTGTGTGTCATGAACCCCTTTGGACACCGTGTGTGTCACAAGATCCATTGGACAGAGTGTGTGTGTCACAAACCCCATTGGAAAGCGGGTTTGTCACAATCCCCATTGGACAGTGTGTTTGTCACAACCCCATTGCACAAAGTGTGTGTGTCACATACCGCATTGGACAGCGTATTTGTCACAATACCCATTGGACAATGTGTGTGTCACAAACCCCATGGGACAGAGTGTGCTTCACAAACACTCTTGGACAGCGTGTGTGTGTCACAAGCCCATTGGACAGAGTGTGTGTGTCACAAACCCCATTGGACAGTGTGTGTGTCACAAACCCCACTGGACAGCGTGTGTGTCACGAACCCGTTTGGACAGAGTATGTGACAAACCCCATTGGACAGTGTGTGTTTCACAAAGCTCATTGGACAGCATGTGTGTGAAAAAACCCACTGGACAGAGTGTGTCACGAACCCCATTGGACAGCGTGTTTGTCACAAGCCCTATTGGACAGTATGTGTGTCACAATCCCCATTGTACAGTGTGTGTGTCACAAACCCCATTGGACAGCATGTGTGTGTCACAAACTCAATTGGACAGCGTGTTTGTCACAAACCCCTATGGACAATGTGTGTGTCACAAACCCCATAGGACTGCGTATGTGTGTCACAGTCCCCATTGTATAGCGTGTGTGTCACAAACCCTATTGGACACTGTGTGTGTCACAAAACCAGCTCGGCAGAGTGTGATTCATGAACCCCATTGGACAGCGTGTGTGTCACAAGACCAATTGGACAGCGTGTGTGTCACAAACCCCACTGGACAGAGTTTGTGTGTCACACACCCCATTGGACAGTGTGTGTGTGTCACAAACCCCATTGGAAAGTCTGTATGTCACAAAACCCATTGGATAGCGTGTGTGTGTCACAAACCCCATGAGTATGTTGTCCTGTCACAAACCCCACTGGATAGCGTCTGTGTGTCACAAACGCTATTGGACAGTGTGTATGTCACAATCCCCATTGTTTAGTGTCTGTGTCACAAAAACCATTGGAAAGCGTGTGTGTCACAAACACCATTGAACATCGTGTGTGTGTCACCATCCCCATTGGTCAGTGTGTGTGTCACAAAACCCATTCTGTAGCGTGTGTGTCACAAATCACATTAGAAAGTGTGTGTGTCACAAACCCCACTGGAAAGCGTGTGTGTGTCACAAACCCCATTGGACAGCGTGGTTGTCACAATTCCATTGGACAGCGCGCGTAGTCACACACCCTATTGTACAGAGTGTGTGTCATGAACCCCGTTGGACAGCATGTGTATGTCACAATCCCCATTGGACAGTGTGTGTGTGTCAAAAAACCCATTGGAAAGCGTGTGTGTCACAAACCCATTTGGAAAGTGTGTGCTTCAGAAATCCCATTGGATAGCGTGTGTGTCACAAACACTATTGGACAGCGTGTGTGTCACAGGTCCATTGGACATAGTGTCTGTTTTTACAAAACTCACTGGACAGCGTGTGTGTGTCACAATTCCCATTGGACAGTGTGTGTGTGTCACAAACCTATCTGGACAGCGTGTGTGTCACGCACCCCTTTGGAGAGTGTATTTGTCACAAACCCCATTGGATAGCGTGTGTGTGTCACAAAACCTATTCGACAGAATGTGTGTGTCACAAACCCCACTGGACAGAGTGTGTGTCACGAACCCATTGGACAGCGTGTATGTGTCACAATCCCCACTGGACAGCGTGTGTGTCACAAACAACATTGGACAGCGTGTGTCTTTCACAATCCTCATTGGACAATGTGTGTGTGTCATAAACCCCACTGGACAGTGTGTGTGTCACAAACCCCATTTGACAGCGTGTGTGTTTCACAGTCCCCATAGTATAGCGTGTGTGTCACAAACCCCATTCGAAAGTGTGTGTGTCACAAACCCCATTGGACAGAGTGTGTGTGTCTCAAAACCCACCGGATAGTGTAGGTGTCACAAACCACATTGCATAGCTTGTGTGTGTCACAAACTCCATTGTACAGCTTGTTTGTCACAAGCCCATTGGATAGAGTGTGTGTGTCAGAAACCCCATTGTGCAGCATGTTTGTCACAATCCCCTTTGGACAACGTGTGTGACACAAGCCCCATTGGACAGAGAGTGTGTGACAAAGCCCATTGGACACTGTGTGTGTGTGGCAAACCCCACTGGACAGAATGTATGTCACAAACCCCATTGGAAAGAGTTTGTGTTACAAACCCCATTGGTCAGTGTATGTCACAAACCCCATTATGTAGCATCCGTGTAAGAAACGCAATTGGAGCGCGTGTGTATTTCACAATCCCAATTGGAAAGCGTGTGTGTCACAAAAACCATTGGACAGCATGCGTATCACAAACACCATGGGACAGCGTGTGTGTGTCACAGTCTCCATTGGCCAGCGTGTGTGTTCCAAACCCATTGGACAGTGTGTGTGTTTCACAGTCCCCATTGGACAGTGTGTGTGTTTCACAGTCCCCATTGGACAGAGTGTGTGTGTCACAAACCCTATTGGACTGTGTGTTTGTCACAAACCCCTTTGGACAGTTTGTGTGTCACAAACCCCTTTGGACAGCGTGTGTGTGTCACAATCTCCATTGGACAGTGTGTGTGTCACAAACCCCATTGTACAGTGTGTGTGTGGCAAACCCCACTGGACAGAATGTATGTCACAAACCCCATTGGAAAGAGTTTGTGTTCCAAACCCCATTGGACAGTGTGTGTTTCACAAACCCCATTGGACAGTGTGTGTGTCACAATCCACTTTGGAGAGTGTGTGTGTCACAAACCCTATAGGCAGTGTGTGTGCAACGAACGCCGTTGGACAGTGTATGTGCAACAATCCCCATTGGACAGAGTGTGTGTGTTAAAAAACCCATTGGACAGTGTGTGTGTCACGAACCCCATTGGACAGCGTGTATGTCACAATCCCCATTGTATAGAGTGTGTGTGTTACAAAAAACCATTGGACAGTGTGTGTGTCAGAAACCCCATTGGACAGCATGTGTGTTACAAACAGCATTGGACAGTGTGTGTTTGTCACAAACCTCATTGGACAGAGTAAGTGTGACAAACCCATTAGGCAGCGTGTGCGTGTCGCAAACCCCATTGGAAAGGGTGTGTGTAACAAAACCCACTGGATAGTTTTTGTAACAAACCACACTGGACAACGTGTGTGTCACGAAGTCCATTTTACACCATGTGTGTCACAACCCCCATTGGACAGCATGTGTGTCAGAAACCCAAATGGACAACGTGTGAGTCAAAATAGCCATTGGACAGAGTGTGTGTGTCGCAAACCCCATTGAACAGCGTGTGTGTCACAATCCCCATTGGACAGATTGTGTGTGTCACAAACCCAACTGGTCAGCGTCTGTGTCACAAACCCCATGGGACAGCGTGTGTGTTTCACAAACCCCATTGGTAAGTGTGTGTGTCACAAACCCCATTTGATAGCGTGTGTGTGTCACAAACCCCATGAGAAAGTGTGCGTGTCACAAAACCCATTGGATAGCGAGTGTATGTCACAAACCCTATTGGACAGTTTGTATGTCACAATCCCCATTGGACAGTCTCTGTTGCACAAACCCCATTGGACAGCGTGTGTGCCACAAAAACCATTGAACATCGTGTGTGTGTCACAATCCCCACTGAACACTGTGTTTGTCACAAAACCCATTGTATTGCGTGTTTGTCACAAACCCCATGGGACAGAGTGTGTGTGTTACACACCACCATTGTACTGCGTGTGTGTCATAAACCCCATTGGACAGCGTGTGTGTGTCACTATCCCCATTGGACCGTGAGTTTGTGTCACAATCCCCATTGGACAACGTGTGTGTCACAAACCGCATTGGATAATGTGTGTGTGTCAGAAACCCCATTGGATAGTGTGTGTATTCAGAAACACTATTGGACAGCGTGTTTGTCACAATCGCCATTGGACGGAGTGTGTGTATTCATAAACACTATTGGACAGCGTGTTTGTCACAATCGCCATTGGACGGAGTGTGTGTCACAAACCCCATTGGACTGCGTTTGTGTCACAATCCCCAGTGGACAGCATGTGTGTCACAAACCCCATTGGACAGTGTGTGTGTCACAAACCCCATTGGACATTTTTTCTTTCACAAACGCCATTGGACAGTGTGTGTGTCACAAACCCCATTGAAAAGTGTACGTGTCACAAATCGCATTGGATAGCGTGTGTGTGTCACAAACCCCATTGAACAACGTGTGTGTGTCACAATCTCCATTGGACAGTGTGTGTTTCACAAACCCCTTTGGACAGTGTGTGTGTCACAATCCACTTTGGAGAGTGTGTGTGTCACAAACCCTATTGGCAGTGTGTGTGTCACGAACCCCGTTGGACAGCGTATGTGCCACAATCCCCATTGGACAGAGTGTGTGAGTTAAAAAACCCATTGGACAGTGTGTGTGTCACGAACCCCATTGGACAGCGTGTGTGTCACAACCCCCATTGGACGGCATGTGTGTCAGAAACCCCATTTTACAGAGTGTTTGTGTCACAAACCCCTTTTGAAAGTGTGCGTGTCACAAACCACTTTGGATAGCATGTGTGTGTCACAAACCCTATTGGATAGTGTGTATGTCACAATCCCCATTGGACAGCGTCTGTGTCACAAACCCCATTGTACCGCGTGTGTGTCACAAACACCATTGGACATCGTGTGTGTGTCACAATCCGCATTGGACAGTGTGTGTGTCACAAAACCCTTTGTATAGCGTTTGAGTCACAAACCCCTCTAGAAAGTGTGTGTGTCAAAACCCCTTTGGATAGTGTGTGTGTGTCACAAACCCTGTTGGACAGTGTCTGTGTCACAAACCCCACTTGACAGCGTCTGTGTCACGAACCCCATTGGACAACGTGTGTGTCACAAAACCCATTGGAGAGCGTGTATGTCACAATCCCCATTGGAGAGAGTCACAAAAGCCCTTGGAAAGCGTGTGTTTCACAAGATCCGTTGGACAGAGCGTGTGTGTCACAAACACCATTGGACAGCGTTTGTGTCACAATCCCCATTGGACAGATTGTGTGTGTCACAAACCCCATTGGACAACGTGTGTGTCATAAACTCCATTAGAAAGCGTGTGTGAGTCAGAATGCCCTTTGGACAGTGTGTGTGTGTCACAAACCCTATTGGACAGCATGTGTGTGTCACAATCTCCATTGGACAGCGTGTGTGTCACAAACCTAATTGGAGAGTATGTGTGTTTCACAATCCCCATTGGACAGAGTGTGTGTGTCACAAAACCCATTGTTCTACGTGTTTGTCACAAACCCCTATGGACAGTGTGTGTGTCACAAACCCCATTGGACAGTGTTTGTGTCACAATCCACATTGGACACTGTGTGTCACAAACCCTATTTCAAGTGTGTGTGTCACGAACCCCGTTGGACAGCGTGTGTGCCACAATCCCATTGGACAGAGTGTGTGTGTTACAAAAACCCATTGGACAGTGTGTGTGTCACAAACCCCATTGGACAGCGTGTGTGTTAAAAACAGCATTGGATAGCGTGTGTTTGTCAGAAACCCCATTGGAGAGAGTGGGTGTGAGAAAGCCATTGGGCAGCGTGCGCGTGTCCCAACCCCCATTGGTCAGCATGTGCGTCAGAAACCCCACTGGATAGTGTGTGTGTCACAAACCCCATTGGACAGCGTGGTTGTCACAATTCCATTGGACAGCGCGCGTAGTCACACACCCTATTGTACAGAGTGTGTGTCATGAACCCCGTTGGACAGCATGTGTATGTCACAATCCCCATTGGACAGTGTGTGTGTGTCAAAAAACCCATTGGAAAGCGTGTGTGTCACAAACCCATTTGGAAAGTGTGTGCTTCAGAAATCCCATTGGATAGCGTGTGTGTCACAAACACTATTGGACAGCGTGTGTGTCACAGGTCCATTGGACATAGTGTCTGTTTTTACAAAACTCACTGGACAGCGTGTGTGTGTCACAATTCCCATTGGACAGTGTGTGTGTGTCACAAACCTATCTGGACAGCGTGTGTGTCACGCACCCCTTTGGAGAGTGTATTTGTCACAAACCCCATTGGATAGCGTGTGTGTGTCACAAAACCTATTCGACAGAATGTGTGTGTCACAAACCCCACTGGACAGAGTGTGTGTCACGAACCCATTGGACAGCGTGTATGTGTCACAATCCCCACTGGACAGCGTGTGTGTCACAAACAACATTGGACAGCGTGTGTCTTTCACAATCCTCATTGGACAATGTGTGTGTGTCATAAACCCCACTGGACAGTGTGTGTGTCACAAACCCCATTTGACAGCGTGTGTGTTTCACAGTCCCCATAGTATAGCGTGTGTGTCACAAACCCCATTCGAAAGTGTGTGTGTCACAAACCCCATTGGACAGAGTGTGTGTGTCTCAAAACCCACCGGATAGTGTAGGTGTCACAAACCACATTGCATAGCTTGTGTGTGTCACAAACTCCATTGTACAGCTTGTTTGTCACAAGCCCATTGGATAGAGTGTGTGTGTCAGAAACCCCATTGTGCAGCATGTTTGTCACAATCCCCTTTGGACAACGTGTGTGACACAAGCCCCATTGGACAGAGAGTGTGTGACAAAGCCCATTGGACACTGTGTGTGTGTGGCAAACCCCACTGGACAGAATGTATGTCACAAACCCCATTGGAAAGAGTTTGTGTTACAAACCCCATTGGTCAGTGTATGTCACAAACCCCATTATGTAGCATCCGTGTAAGAAACGCAATTGGAGCGCGTGTGTATTTCACAATCCCAATTGGAAAGCGTGTGTGTCACAAAAACCATTGGACAGCATGCGTATCACAAACACCATGGGACAGCGTGTGTGTGTCACAGTCTCCATTGGCCAGCGTGTGTGTTCCAAACCCATTGGACAGTGTGTGTGTTTCACAGTCCCCATTGGACAGTGTGTGTGTTTCACAGTCCCCATTGGACAGAGTGTGTGTGTCACAAACCCTATTGGACTGTGTGTTTGTCACAAACCCCTTTGGACAGTTTGTGTGTCACAAACCCCTTTGGACAGCGTGTGTGTGTCACAATCTCCATTGGACAGTGTGTGTGTCACAAACCCCATTGTACAGTGTGTGTGTGGCAAACCCCACTGGACAGAATGTATGTCACAAACCCCATTGGAAAGAGTTTGTGTTCCAAACCCCATTGGACAGTGTGTGTTTCACAAACCCCATTGGACAGTGTGTGTGTCACAATCCACTTTGGAGAGTGTGTGTGTCACAAACCCTATAGGCAGTGTGTGTGCAACGAACGCCGTTGGACAGTGTATGTGCAACAATCCCCATTGGACAGAGTGTGTGTGTTAAAAAACCCATTGGACAGTGTGTGTGTCACGAACCCCATTGGACAGCGTGTATGTCACAATCCCCATTGTATAGAGTGTGTGTGTTACAAAAAACCATTGGACAGTGTGTGTGTCAGAAACCCCATTGGACAGCATGTGTGTTACAAACAGCATTGGACAGTGTGTGTTTGTCACAAACCTCATTGGACAGAGTAAGTGTGACAAACCCATTAGGCAGCGTGTGCGTGTCGCAAACCCCATTGGAAAGGGTGTGTGTAACAAAACCCACTGGATAGTTTTTGTAACAAACCACACTGGACAACGTGTGTGTCACGAAGTCCATTTTACACCATGTGTGTCACAACCCCCATTGGACAGCATGTGTGTCAGAAACCCAAATGGACAACGTGTGAGTCAAAATAGCCATTGGACAGAGTGTGTGTGTCGCAAACCCCATTGAACAGCGTGTGTGTCACAATCCCCATTGGACAGATTGTGTGTGTCACAAACCCAACTGGTCAGCGTCTGTGTCACAAACCCCATGGGACAGCGTGTGTGTTTCACAAACCCCATTGGTAAGTGTGTGTGTCACAAACCCCATTTGATAGCGTGTGTGTGTCACAAACCCCATGAGAAAGTGTGCGTGTCACAAAACCCATTGGATAGCGAGTGTATGTCACAAACCCTATTGGACAGTTTGTATGTCACAATCCCCATTGGACAGTCTCTGTTGCACAAACCCCATTGGACAGCGTGTGTGCCACAAAAACCATTGAACATCGTGTGTGTGTCACAATCCCCACTGAACACTGTGTTTGTCACAAAACCCATTGTATTGCGTGTTTGTCACAAACCCCATGGGACAGAGTGTGTGTGTTACACACCACCATTGTACTGCGTGTGTGTCATAAACCCCATTGGACAGCGTGTGTGTGTCACTATCCCCATTGGACCGTGAGTTTGTGTCACAATCCCCATTGGACAACGTGTGTGTCACAAACCGCATTGGATAATGTGTGTGTGTCAGAAACCCCATTGGATAGTGTGTGTATTCAGAAACACTATTGGACAGCGTGTTTGTCACAATCGCCATTGGACGGAGTGTGTGTATTCATAAACACTATTGGACAGCGTGTTTGTCACAATCGCCATTGGACGGAGTGTGTGTCACAAACCCCATTGGACTGCGTTTGTGTCACAATCCCCAGTGGACAGCATGTGTGTCACAAACCCCATTGGACAGTGTGTGTGTCACAAACCCCATTGGACATTTTTTCTTTCACAAACGCCATTGGACAGTGTGTGTGTCACAAACCCCATTGAAAAGTGTACGTGTCACAAATCGCATTGGATAGCGTGTGTGTGTCACAAACCCCATTGAACAACGTGTGTGTGTCACAATCTCCATTGGACAGTGTGTGTTTCACAAACCCCTTTGGACAGTGTGTGTGTCACAATCCACTTTGGAGAGTGTGTGTGTCACAAACCCTATTGGCAGTGTGTGTGTCACGAACCCCGTTGGACAGCGTATGTGCCACAATCCCCATTGGACAGAGTGTGTGAGTTAAAAAACCCATTGGACAGTGTGTGTGTCACGAACCCCATTGGACAGCGTGTGTGTCACAACCCCCATTGGACGACATGTGTGTCAGAAACCCCATTTTACAGAGTGTTTGTGTCACAAACCCCTTTTGAAAGTGTGCGTGTCACAAACCACTTTGGATAGCATGTGTGTGTCACAAACCCTATTGGATAGTGTGTATGTCACAATCCCCATTGGACAGCGTCTGTGTCACAAACCCCATTGTACCGCGTGTGTGTCACAAACACCATTGGACATCGTGTGTGTGTCACAATCCGCATTGGACAGTGTGTGTGTCACAAAACCCTTTGTATAGCGTTTGAGTCACAAACCCCCCTAGAAAGTGTGTGTGTCAAAACCCCTTTGGATAGTGTGTGTGTGTCACAAACCCTGTTGGACAGTGTCTGTGTCACAAACCCCACTTGACAGCGTCTGTGTCACGAACCCCATTGGACAACGTGTGTGTCACAAAACCCATTGGAGAGCGTGTATGTCACAATCCCCATTGGAGAGAGTCACAAAAGCCCTTGGAAAGCGTGTGTTTCGCAAGATCCGTTGGACAGAGCGTGTGTGTCACAAACACCATTGGACAGCGTTTGTGTCACAATCCCCATTGGACAGATTGTGTGTGTCACAAACCCCATTGGACAACGTGTGTGTCATAAACTCCATTAGAAAGCGTGTGTGAGTCAGAATGCCCTTTGGACAGTGTGTGTGTGTCACAAACCCTATTGGACAGCATGTGTGTGTCACAATCTCCATTGGACAGCGTGTGTGTCACAAACCTAATTGGAGAGTATGTGTGTTTCACAATCCCCATTGGACAGAGTGTGTGTGTCACAAAACCCATTGTTCTACGTGTTTGTCACAAACCCCTATGGACAGTGTGTGTGTCACAAACCCCATTGGACAGTGTTTGTGTCACAATCCACATTGGACACTGTGTGTCACAAACCCTATTTCAAGTGTGTGTGTCACGAACCCCGTTGGACAGCGTGTGTGCCACAATCCCATTGGACAGAGTGTGTGTGTTACAAAAACCCATTGGACAGTGTGTGTGTCACAAACCCCATTGGACAGCGTGTGTGTTAAAAACAGCATTGGATAGCGTGTGTTTGTCAGAAACCCCATTGGAGAGAGTGGGTGTGAGAAAGCCATTGGGCAGCGTGCGCGTGTCCCAACCCCCATTGGTCAGCATGTGCGTCAGAAACCCCACTGGATAGTGTGTGTGTCACAAACCCCACTGGACAGCGTGTGTGTCACGAACCCCACTGGATAAAGTGTGTGTCACAAACCCCATTAGACTGTGTGTGTGTAAAAAACCCTATTGGTCAGCGTGTGTGTCACAAACCCCATGGGACAGCGTTTGTGTGTCACAAACCCCAATGGAAAGTTTGTGTGTCACAAAACCCAATATATAGAGCGTGTGTGTCACAAACCCCTTTAAAAAGTGTTCGTGTCACAAACCCCTTTGGATAGCGAGTGTGTGTCACAAACCCTATTGGATAGTGTGTCTGTCACAAACCCAATTAGACATCATGTGTGTCACAAACACCATTGGACTGAGTGTGGGTGTCACAAACCCCATTGGACAGCGTGTTTGTCACAATCCCCATTGGACAGAGTGTGTTTGTCATAAACCCCATTGGACAGTGTGTGTGTGTCACAAACCCCATTGGACAGCGTGTGTGTCACAATCCCCATTGGACAGCGTGTGTGTCACAAACCCCATTGGACAGCGTGTTAGTCACAATTCCCATTGGACAGCGTGTGTTTCTCATAAACCCCATTGGACAGCGTGTGTGTGTCACAGTCTCCATTGGACTGTCTGTGTGTCACAAACCCCATGGGACAGAGTGTTTTTCACAAACACTATTGGACAGCATGTGTATCACTAGCCCTTTGGCCAGAGTATGTGTGTCTCAAACCGCATTGGACAGTGTGTGTGTCACAAACCCCATTGGAAAGTGTACGTGTCACAAACCGCATTGGAGTGTGTGTGTGTCACTACCCCAACTTGACAGCGTGTGTGTCACAAAAACCACTGGACAGCATGTGTGTCACAAACCCCATTGGACAGTGTGTCTGTTTCACAACCTCCATTGGACAGCGTGGTTGTCACAATCCCCATTGGACAGCGTGTTGTGTCACAAACCCCATTGGACAGAGTGTGTGTGTCACAAACCCCTTTGGACAGCGTGTGTGTCACAAACCCCCATGGTCACTGTTTGTGTCACGAACGACATTGGACAGTTTGTGTGTCACAATCACCCCCAAACAATGTGTGTGTCACAATCCACAGTGGACAGCGTGTGTGTCACAAACCCCCCTGGACACTGAGTGTGTCACAAACCCCATTGTAAAGTGTGTATGTTACAAACCCCATTGGACATCGTATGTGTCACAAAACCCTTTGGACAGTGTGTGTTTCACAAACCCCTTTGGAGAGTGTGTGTGTCACAGTCTCCATTGGACAGCATGTGTGTCACAAGCCCATTGGACAGAGTGTGTGTGTCACAAAACCCATGGGACAGAGTGTGTTTCACAAACACTATTGGACAGCGTGTGTGTCACAAGCCCAATGGTCAGAGTGTGTATAACAAAACCCATTGGAAAGAGTGTGTGTCACAAGCCCCATTGGACAGAGTGTGTGTGACAAACCCCACTGGACAGAGTGTGTCATGAACCCCATTGGACTGCGTGTGCATGTCACAGTCCCCATTGGACAGTTTGTGCGGCACAAACCCCATTGGACAGCGTGTTTGTCACAATCCCCATTGGACAGCGTGTGTGTCACAAACCCCATTGGACAGTGTGTGTGCGACAAACCCCATTGGAGAGAGTGTGTGTCAGAAACCCCATTGGAAAGAGTGTGTGTCACAAAACCCATTGGACAGTGTGTGTGTCACAAACCCCATTGGACAGCATCCGTGACACAAACGCCATTGGACAGCATGTGTATGTAAAAATCCCCATTGGACAGTGTCTGTGTAACAAACCCCATGGGATAACATGTGTATTTCTCAATCCCCAGTGGACAGTGTCTGTGTCACAAACCCCCTTGCATGGCGTGTGTGTCACAAACCCCATTGGACAGCGTGTGTGTCACAAACACCATTGGATAACATGTGTGTCATAAACCCCATGAGACAGTGTGTGTGTGTCACAATCACCATTGGACAGTGTGTATGTCTCACAAACCCCATTGGACAGTGTGTGTGTCACAAAACCCACTGGACAGTGTATGTGTCACAAAACCCATTGGATAGCACGTGTGTGTCAGAAACCCTATTGGACAGTGTGTGTGTCACAAACCCCATTGGATAGCGTGTTTGTCAAAATCCCCATGGGACAGCATCTGTGTCACAAACCCCATTGGCCAGCGTGTGTGTCACAAACACCCTTGGACATCGTGTGTGTGTCACAGTCCCCATTGGACAGTGTGTGTGTCACAAAACCCATTGTATACCGTGTGTGTCACAAACCCCATTAGAAAGTGTGTGTGTCACAAACCCCATTGGATAGCGTGTGTGTGTCACAAACCCTATTGGACAGTGTGTGTGTCACAATCCCCACTGGACAGCGTGTGTGTCACAAACCCCATTGGACAGATTGTGTGTGTCACAAACCCCTTTAGACAGCGTGTTTGTCACAATTCCCATTGGACTGCACGTGTTTCACAAACCCCATTGGACAGTGTGTGTGTGGCACAAACCCCATTGGACAGCGTGTGTGTCACAAGTACCATTGGACAGATTGTGAGTGTCACAAACCCCTCTGGAGAGCGCGTGTGTCACAAGTCCCATTGGACAGCGTGTGTCTCACAAGCCCCATTGGAAAGAGTATGTGACACAAACCCCATTGGGCAGCGTGTGTGTGTCACAATACCCATTGGCCACTGCGTGTTTCACAAACCCCATTGGACAGAGTTTGTGTCCCAAAACCCATTGGACAGCGTGTGTGTCACAAAGAACATTGGACAGTGTGTGTGTCACAAACCCCAGTGTACAGCGTGTGTGTCACAAACCCCACTGGACAGCGTGTGTGTCACAAACACCCATGGACAGTGTTTGTGTCAGAAACCCCATTGGACAGTGTGTGTGTCACAAACCCATTGAAGAGCCTGTGTAGCACAAACCCCATTGCACAGCGTGTGTGTGTCACAATACACATTGCAGAGTGAGTGTGTCACAAATCCCATTGGACAGAGTTTTGTGTTACAATACCCATTGGACAGCGTGTGTGTCACAAACCCCGTTGGACAGATTGTGTGTGACAAACCCCTTTGGACAGAGTGTGTGTCACAAACCCCAATGGACAGTGTGTATGTCACAAACCCCATTGGACAGCGTGTGTGTCACAAACCCCCATGGTCACTGTTTGTGTCACGAACGACATTGGACAGTTTGTGTGTCACAAACACCCCCAGACAATGTGTGTGTCACAATCCACAGTGGACAGCGTGTGTGTCACAAACCCCCCTGGACACTGAGTGTGTCACAAACCCCATTGTAAAGTGTGTGTGTTACAAACCCCATTGGACATCGTATGTGTCACAAAACCCTTTGGACAGTGTGTGTGTCACAAACCACTTTGGACAGAGTGTGTGTGTCACAATCCCCATTGGACAGTGTGTGTGTCACAAGTCCTATGGGAAAGAGTTTGGGTCACAAACCCCGTTGGACAGCGTGTGTGTCACAACACCCATTTGACCGAGTGTGTGTGTTACAAATCCCATTGGAGACCGTGTGTCTGACAAACCCCACTGGACAGTACGTGTGTCACAAAACCCGTTGGACAGAGTGTGTGTCACAAAAAACATTGGACAGCATGCGTGTCGCAAACACGTTTGGACAGTGTGTCTGTAACAAACACAACTGATCAGAGTGTGTGTCAGAAAACCCATGGGACAGCGTGTGTGTGTCACAAACCCCATTGGAAAGTGTGTTTGTCACAAACCCCTTTGGAGAGCGTGTGTGTGTCACAATCCCCATTGGACAGTGTGTGTGTCACAAGCCCCATGGAACTCAGTGTGTGTCACAAACCCTACTGGACAGAGTGTGTCACGAACCCCATTGGACTGCGTGTGCATGCCACAGTCTCCATTGGAAAGTTTGTGTGGTACAAACCCCACTGGACAGCTTGTTTGACACAATACCCATTGAAAAACATGTGTGTCACAAACCCCATTGGACAGAGTGTGAGTGACAAACCCCCTTGGACAGCATCCGTGTCTCAAACGCCATTGGACAACGTGTGTGTGTCACAATCTCCATTGGACAGAGTGTGTGTCACAAACCTCATTGGACAGCGTGTTTGTCACAAACCCCTTTCGACAGTGTTTGTGTTCCAAACCCACCTGGACAGTGTGTATGTCACAATCCACTTCGGACAGTGTTTGTGTCACAAACCCTATTGGCAGTGTGTGTGTCACGAACCCCATAGGACAGCGTGTGTGTCACAAGTACCATTGGACAGACTGTGTGTGTCACAATCCCCATCGGACAGCGTGGGTGTCACAATCCCCATTAGACAGCGTGTGTGTCACAAACCCCATTGGACAGATTGTGTGTGTCATAAACCCATTGGACAACGTGTGTGTGTCACAATCCCCTTGGACAGCGTGTATGTTTCACAAACCCCATTGGACAGCGTGTGTGTCACAAATCCCTTTGGACAACGTGTGTGTCACAAGACCATTGGAAAGAGTGTGTGTGTCACAAAACCCACTGGACAGTGTAAGTGTCACAAAACACACTGGATAGCGTGTGTGTGTCCCAAAGCCTAGTGGACAGTTTGTGTGTCACAAAAGCCATTGGACAGCATGCGTGTCACAAACCCCATTAGACAGTGTGTGTGTAACAAACCCAATTGGTCAGCATGTGTGTCACAAACCCCATGGGACAGCGTGTGTGTGTCACAAACCCCACTGGAAAGTGTGTGTGTCACAAACCACATTGGATAGCGTGTGTGTGTCACAAACCCCTTTAGAATGTGTGCGTGTCACAAATCCCTTTGGATAGCGTGTGTGTGTCACATACCCTATTGGGTAATGTGATGTCACAATCCCCATTGGACAGCGTCTGTGTCACAAACCCCATTTTTAGAGAGTGTGTGTCACAAACACTATTGGACATCGTGTGTGTGTCACAAAACTCTTTGTATAGCATATGTGTCACAACCCCATTAAAAAGTGTGTGTGTCACAAACCCCACTGGACAGCGTGTGTGTCACGAACCCTATTGGACAGCGTGTGTGTCACAAGACCCATTGGACAGATTGTGTGTGTCACAAACCCCATTAGAACGTGTGTGTGTCACAAACCCCGTTGTATAGCGTGTGCGTGTCACAAACCCTATTGGACAGTTTGGGTGTCACAATCCCCACTGGACAGCGTGTGTGTCACGAACCCCATTGGACAACGTGCGTGTCACAAAACACATTGGACAGAGTGTGTGTCACAATCCCCATTGGACAGTGTGTGTTACAAAACCCACTGGACAGTGTGTGTGTCACAAGCCCCACTGGACAGTACGTGTGTCACAAAACCCAATGGACAGCATGCGTGTCAAAAACACCATTGTATAGCGTGTGTATGAAACAATCCTCATTGCACTGTGAGTGTGTCACAAACCAATTTGACAGCGTGTGTGTCACAAACGACATTGGACAGAGTGTGTGTGTGATAAACACCATTGGACAGAGTGTGTGTGTCATAAACCCCATTGGACAGAATGTGTGTCACAATCCCCATTGGACACCGTGTGTGTGACACGAATGCCATTGGACAGCGTGTGTGCGTCACAAACCCTCCTGGTCAGTGTGTGTGTCAAAAAACCCATTGGACAGCGTGTGTGTCACAAGCCCTTTGGATAGAGTGTGTGTCACAAAAACCATTGGACAGCATGCGTGTCGCAAAAACCATTGGACAGTGTGTGTGTAACAAACCCAACTGGTCAGAGTGTGTGTCAGAAAACCCATGGGACAGTGTGTGTGTGTCACAAAAACCATTGGAAAGTGTGTTTGTCACAAACCCCATTGGAGAGCGTGTGTGCGTCACAAACTTATTGGACAGTGTTTGTGTCTCAAACCCCACTGGACAGCGTGTGTGTCACGAACCCCATTGGACAACGTGTGTGTCACAAAACCCACTGGACAGATTGTGTGTGTCACAAACCACATTGGACAGCGTATGTGTCACAATCCCCATTGGACAGATTGTGTGTGTCACAAACCCCTTTGGTCAACGTGTGTGTCATAAACCCCATTAAATAGCGTGTGTGTGACACAATCCCCGTTGGATAGTGTGCGTGTCACAAAGCCCACTGGACAGAATATGTGTCACAAAACCCATTGCATAGCGTGTGTGTGTCACAAACCCTATTGGACAGTGTGTGTTACAAAACCCCCTGGACAGAGTGTGTGTCACAAGCCCCACTGGACAGAGTGTGTGTGTCACAAACCGCATTGGACAGCATGTGTGTCACAAACCCCCGTCGGTACTGTGTGTATCACGAACGCCATTGGACAGTGTGTGTGTAACAACCCCCCCTGGACAGTGTGTGTGTCACAATCCCCAGTAGACAGCATGTGTGTCACAAACCCCATTGGATAGTGTGTGTGTCACAAACCCCACTGGACAGAGTTTGTGTCTCAAACACCAATGGACAGTGTGTGTGTCACAAATCCCATGGGACAGAGTTTGTGTCACAAACCCCATTGGACAGCGTGTGTGTCACAACCCCCATGTGACCGAGTGTGTGTGTCTCAAACCCCATTGGAGACCGTGTGTCTGACAAACCCCACTGGACAGTACGTGTGTCACAAAACCAATTGGACAGCATGCGTGTCACAAACACCATTGTACAGCGTGTGTATGTCACAATCCTCATTGCACTGTGAGTGTGTCATAAAACCATTTGACAGCGTGTGTGTCATAAACGCCATTGGACAGTGTGTGTGTGACAAACACCATTGGACAGTGTCTGTGTCACAATCCCCATTGTACAGTGTGTTTGTGACAAACTCCATTGGACAGCGTGTGTGTGTCACAGTCCCCATTGGACAGCATGTGTGTCAGAAACCCAATTGGACAGCGTGTGTGTTACAAATCCCCCTGGATAGTGTGTTTGTCACAAACCCCATTGGACAGAGTGTGTGTGTCATAAACCCGATTGGACAGAATGTGTGTCACAGTCCCCATTGGACAGTTTGTGTGGCACAAACCCCATTGGACAGCGTGTTTGTCACAATCCCCATTAGACAACGTGTTTGTCACAAACCCCATTGGAGAAAGTGTGTGTGACTAACCCCATTGGACGGAGTGTGTGTCGGAAACCCCATTGGAAAGAGTGTGTGTCACAAACCCCCTGGACAGTGTGTGTGTCACAAACGCCATTGGACAGCATCCGTGTCACAAACGACATTAGACAGTGTTTGTGTTTCACAATCCCCATTGGACAGGGTGTGTGTGTCACAATCCACATTGGCCAGTGTGTGTGTGTCACAAACCCCAATGGACAGTGTGTGTTTCACAAACCGTCATGGAAAATGTGTGTGTCACAATCCCCATTGGTGAGCGTGTGTGTCACAAACCCCGTCAGACAGTGTGTGTGTCACAAACCCTCCTGGACAGCGTCTGTGTCACAAACCCCTTTGGACAGTGTGCGTGTCACAAACCCCATTAGACAGCGTGTGCGTAAGAAACCGCCCTGGACAGTGTGTTTGTCACAAACCCCATTAGACAAAGTGTGTGTGTCATAAACCCTATTGTACAGCAAGTGTGTCACAATCCCCATTGGACAGCGTGTGTGTCAAAAACGCCATTGGAAATTGTGTGTAAAAAATCCCATTGGACAGTGTGCGTGTCACAAACACCGTTGGACAGTGTGTGTGTCACAAACCGCATTGGACAGCGTGTGTGTGTCACAAACCCTCCTGGTCACTGTGTGTGTCACAAACCCCATTGGACAGCGTGTGTGTCACAATTCCCACTGGAGAGTGTCTGGTAGTTACAAACTCCATTGGACATTTTGTGTGTCACAATCCCTATTAGTTAGCGTGTATGTCACAAACCCCATTGGACACCGTGTGCGTCACAAACCGCCCTGGACAGTTTGTTTGTAACAAACCCCATTGGACAGCCTGTGTGTGTCACAAACCCCCCTGGTCAGTGTGTGTGTCACAAACCCCATTTGACAGCTTGTGTGTCACAAACACCATTGGACAGTGTGTGTGTCACAAACCCCATTGGACAGCGTGTGTGTGTCACAAACCCTCCTGGTGACTGTGTGTGTCACAAACCCCATTGTACAGAGGGTGTGTGTCACAATACGCATTGGAAAGCAAGTGTGTCAAAAACCCCACTGGAAAGTGTGTTTTTCACAAACCGTATTGGTGATCGTGTGTGTCAGAAGCCCATTGTACAGAGTGTGTGTTTCAAAAAACCCAGTGGACAGCATGTGTGTCACGAACCCCTTTGGACTGTGTATGTGTCACAAACACCATTGGATAGCGTTTGTGTGTCACAAACCTCATGGGACAGCGTGTGGTTATCACAAACCCCACTGGACAGAGTGTGTGACATGAACCCCATTGGACAGAGTGTGTGTCACAAACCCTCCTGGTCACTGTGTGTGCTACTAACCCCATTGGACAGCATGTTTGTCACAAGCCCCATGGACAGAGTGTGTGGCACAAAACCCATTGGACAGCATGCGTGTCACAAACACCATTGGACAGAGTGTGTGCAAGAAACCCAATTGTACAGCGTGTTTGTCACAATCCCCATTGGACAGCGTGTGTTTCACAAACCCCATTGGATAGGGTGTGTGTGACAAACCCCATTGGACAGCGTGTGTGTGTCACAATCCCCACTGGACAGCGTGTGTGTTTCACAAACCCCATTGGACAGTGTATGTGTCACAAACAGTCATGGACATTGTGTGTGTCACAATCCCTATTGGTGAGCGTGTGTAGTGACAAACCCCATTGGACAGTGTGCGTGTCACAAACCCTCATGGACAGTGTCTGTGTCACAATCCCCATTGGACAGTATGCGTGTCACAAACCCCATGTGACAGCGTGTGCGTCACAAACCCCCTGGACAGTGTGTTTGTCACAAACCCCATTGGACAGAGTGTGTGTGTCACAATACCCATTGGACAGCGTGTGCGTCACAAACCCCCTGGACAGTGTGTGTGTCACAAACCCCATTGAACAGAGCGTGTGTGACAAACCACATTGGACAGCGTGTATGTGTCACAATCCCCATTGCACAGTGTGTGTGTGTCACAAACCCCATTGGACAGTGTGTGTGTCACAAACCGTCATGGACATTGTATGTGTCACAAACCCCATTGGACAGCGTGTATGTCACAAGCCCAATGGACAGAGTGTGTGTCACAAAACCCATTGGACAGCAGCCGTGTCACAAACACCATTGGACAGTGTGTGTGTAACAAACCCAATTGGTCAGCGTGTGTGTCACAAACCCCAGGGGACAGCTTGTGTGTGTCACAAGCCGTCATGGACATTGTGTGTGTCACAATCCCCATTGGTGAGCGTGTATGTGACAAACCCCATTGGACAGTGTGCGTTTCACAAACCCCATTTGACAGCGTGTGCGTCAAAAACCCCCTGGACAGTGTGTTTGTCACAAACCCCATTGGACAGAGTGTGTGTGTCACAATACCCATTGGACAGTGTGTGTGTGTCACAATACCCATTGGACAGCTTGTGTGTGTCACAAACCCCACTGGAAAGTCTGTGTTTCACAGACAATATTGGAGAGCGTGTGTGTCACAAACCCCTTTGTACTGCGTATGTGTCACAAGCACCATTGGACAGAGTGTGTGTGTCACAAACCCCTTTTTAAAGTGTATGTGTCACGAACCCCATTGGACAGTGTGTGTGTCACAAACACCAGTGTACAGCGTGTTTGTCACAATCCCCATTGGACAGCGTGTGTGTCACAAACCCCATTTAACAGAGTGTGTGTGACAAACCACATTGGACAGCGTTTGTGTGCCACAATCCCCATTGGACAGTGTGTGTGTGACAGAAACCCCACTGGACAGTGTGTGTTTCACAAACCTTCATGGACATTGTGTGTGTCACAATCCCCATTGGACAGTGTGTGTGTCACAAGCCCAATGGACAGCGTCTGTGTCACAATCCCCATTGAACAGTGGGCGTGTCACAAACCCCATTAGACAGCGTGTGCTGCACAAAACCCATTGGACTGAGTGTGTTTCACGATGCCTATTGGACAGATTGTGTGTGTCACAAAACCCATTGGACAGCGTCTGTGTCATAAACCCCAGTGGACAGCGTGTATGTGTCAAAATCCCAATTGGACAGTGTGTGTGTGTCTCAAACACCATAGGACAGTGTGTGTGTCACAAACCCAATTGGTCGGCGTGTGTGTCACAAAGCCCATGGGACAGCGTGTGTATATCACAATCCCCCTTGGACAGCGTCTGTGTCACAAACCCCAATGAACAGCGTGTGTGTCACAAACAACATTGGACAGAGTGTGTGTGTCACAAACCCCATTGGACAGTGTGTGTGTCACAAGAACCATTGGACAGAGTGTGTGTGTCACAAACACCATTGGACAGCGTGTGTGTCAAAAACCCCATTGGAAAGTGTGTGTGTCACAAGCCCCATTAGACAGTGTGTGTGCGTCACAAACTCCATTGGAAAGTTTGTGTGTCACAATCCCCATCAGAAAGTGTGCGTGTTCACAAACCCCTTTGGATAGCGTGTGTGTGTCAAAAACCCTATTGGATAGTGTGTATGTCACAACTCCCATTGGACAGCGTCTGTGTAACAAACAACATTGGATAGCGTGTGTGTTGCACAAACCCCACTGGACAGCGTGTTTGTCACGAAGAGCATTGGACAGCGTGTGTGTGACAAGACCAATTGGACAGAGTGTGTGTTTCACAAACCCCATTCTACAGCATGTGTGTCACAAAACCCATTGGACAGAGTTTGTGTGTCACAATCCCCTTTGGACAGCGTGTGTATCACAAAACCCATTGGACAGTGTGTGTGTCACAATCCCCATTGGACAGCGTGTGTGTCACAAACACCATTGGACAGCATGCGTGTCACAAACACTATTGGAGAATGTGTGTGTGTCAAAAACCCCATTGGACAGCGTGTGTGTGTCACAACCCCCATTGCACTGTGTGATTGTGTGACAAACACCATTCGACAGAGTGTGTGACACAAACTCCATTAGACAGATTGTGTGTTTCACAAACCCCATTGGACAGTGTGTGTTTCACAATACCCATTGGACAGTGTGTGTGTGTCACAAACACCATTGGACAGTGTGTGCGTCACAAACACCATTGGAATGTGTGTGCCTCACAAACCCCATTGGACAGTGTGTGTGTGTCACAAACCCTATTGGAAAGGGTGTGTGTCACAAACCCCATTGGACAGAGTGGGGGTCAGAAACCCCCATGGACAGTGCGTCTGTGACAAAACCCATTGGACAGCATGCGTGTCACATACACCATTTGACAGCCTGTGTGTGTCACAATCCTCATTGCACAGTGTGTGTGTCACAAAACCCATTTGACAATGTGTGTGTCACAAACGCCATTGGACAGTGTGTGTGTCACAAACCCCATTTGAAAGCGTGTGTGTCACAAACCCCATTGGACAGCATGTGTGTGTCACAAACCCTCCTGGTCAGTGTGTGTGTCACAAACCCCATTGGACAGAATGGGGGTTGAAACCCCCATGGACAGTGCATGTGTCACAAAACCCATTGGACAGCATGCGTGTTCACAAACACCATCGGACAGCCTGTGTGTGTCACAATCCTCATTGCACACTGTGTGTGTCACAAAACCCATTTGACAACCTGTGTGTCACAAACGCCATTGGAGAGAGTGTGTTTGTGACAAACACCATTGGACAGCGTATGTGTCACAAGAACCATTGGACAGAGTGTGTGTCTCACACACACCATTGGACAGCGTGTGTGTCATAAATTCCATTGGACAGTGTGTGTTTGTCACAATACCCATTGGACAGTGTGTGTGTGTCACAAACCCCATTGGAAAGTTAGTGTTTCACAAACACTATTGGACAGCGTGTGTGTCACAACCCATTGTACAGAGTGTGTGTGTCTCAAAACCCACTGGACAGCGTGTGTGTCACGAACCCCTTTGGACAGCGTGTGTGTCAGAAACACCATTGGACAGAGTGTGTGTGTCACAAACCCCTTTGGAAAGTGTATGTGTCACAAATCCCATTGGATAGCGTGTGTATGTCATAATCCCCATTGGACATCATCTGTGTCACAAACCCCATGGGACAGCGTGTGTTTGTCACAACACCCATTGGGCAGTGTGTGTGTCACAAAACCCATTGGACAGCGTGTGTGTCACAAACCCCATTGGAAAGTGTGCGTGTCAAAAAACCCATTGGATAGCGTGTGTATGTCACAATCCCCATTGGACAGCATCTGTGTCACAAACACCATGGGACAGCGTGTGTGTGTCACAATACCCATTGGACAGTGTGTGTGTGTCACAAACACCATAGGAAAGTGTGCGTGACACAAACACCATTGTATAGCATGTAGCATGTCACAAACCCTATTGGACAGTGTGTGTGTAACAAGAAAAATTGGTCAGTTTGTGTGTGTCCACAAACCCCATTGGACAGAGTGTGTGTCACAAACCACATTGGACAGATTGTGTGTCACAAACCCCGTTGGACAACATCCGTGTCACAATCCCCATTGGACAGCGTGTGTTTCACAAACACCATGGGACAGCATGCGTGTCACAAACAGCATTGGAGAATGTGTGTGTGTCAAAAACCCCATTGGACAGTGTGTTTCTGTCACAACCCCCATTGCACTGTGTGATTGTGTGACAAACACCATTGGATAGAGTGTGTGACACAAACTCCATTGGACAGATTGTGTGTCACGAACGCAATTGGACAGTGTGTGTGTGTCACAAATTCCATTGGACAGTGCGTATGTCACAAAACCGATCGGATAGCGTGTGTATCACAAACCCCATTAGAAAGTGTGTGTTTCAGAAAAACCATTGGATAGCATGTGTGTGTCACAAACCCTATTGGACAGTGTGTGTGTCACAAAGCCCACTGGATAGAGTGTGCGTCACAAACCATATTAGAGAATGTGTGTGTCACAAATCCCATTGGAAAGTGTGTGTGTCACAAACCCCATTGGACAGTGTGTGTGTGTCACAAACCCCACTGGAAAGTGTGTGTGTCACAATCCCCATTGTACAGTCTGTTTGTGACAAACCCCATTGGACAGTGTGTGTGTGTCACAAAGCCCTTTGGACAGCTTGTGCGTCACAAACCCCATTGGACAGTGTGTGTGTCACAAAACCCATGGGACAGTGTGTGTGTCACAAAACCCTTTGGATAGAGTGTGTGTCACAGACCACATTACAAAATGTGTGTGTCACAAATCCCATTGGAAAGCGTGTGTGTCACAAACCCTATTGGACAGTTTGTGTGTCACAAACCCCATTGGACAGCGTGTGTGTAAAAACCCCATGGACAGATTGTGTGTTTCACAAATCCCATTGGACAGTGTGTGTGTCACAAGAGCCATTGGACAGAGTGTGTGTGTCACAAACACCATTGGACAGCGTGTGCGTCATAAACCCCATTGGAATGTGTGTGCCTCACAAACCCCATTGGACAGTGTGTGTGTGTCACAAACCCCATTGGACAGTGTGTGTGTCACAAACCCCATTGGACAGTGTGTGTGTGTCACAAACCCCATTGGACAGTGTGTGTGTCACAAACCCTCCTCGACAGCGTCTGTGTCACAATCCCCATTGGACAGCGTCTGTGTCACAATCCCCATTGGACAGTGTGTGTGTCACAAACGCCATTGGACAGCGTATGTATGTCACAAACCCTCCTGGTCAGTGTGTGTGATACAAACCCCATTGGACAGCATGCGTGTCAGAAACACCATCGGACAGTGTGTGTGCAACAGACCCAATTGGTCGGCGTGTGTGTCACAAACCCCATGGGACAGCGTCTGTGTGTCACAAACCCCAATGGACAGCGTGTGTGTGTCACAAACCCCATCGGACAGCGTGTGCGTCACAAACCCCATTGGAATGTGTGTGCGTCACAAACCCCATTGGACAGTGTGTGTGTGTGTCATAAACCCTATTGGAAAGGATGTGTGTCACAAACCCCATTGGACAGAGTGGGGGTCAGAAACCCCCATGGACATGGAATATGATATACCCACTCAATACCATGTTCTTTGGCCAAATTGTCTATAAGACTGTTTTTGAAATGAGTACCATTGTCTGATTCAATTCTTTCTGGCGTACCGTGTCGCCAAAGGACTTGCTTTTCAAGCCCCAAGATGGTATTTCGGGCTGTAACATGAGGTACGGCATATGTTTCCAACCATCCAGTGGTTGCTTCCACCATTGTAAGTACATAACGCTTACCTTGACGTGGTTGTGGAAGTGTAATATAATCAATCTGCCAAGCTTCTCCATACTTATACTTTAACCATCGCCCCCCATACCGTACAGGCTTTAACCGTTTCGCTTGTTTGATTTCGGCGCAAGTCTCACATTCATGAATAACCTGTGAAATAGTGTCCATAGTTAAATCCACCCCTCGATCACGAGCCCATTTATATGTTGCATCTCTACCTTGATGCCCTGAAGCATCATGAGCCCATTGGGGTAGGAAAAGTTCACCTTTATGTTGCCAGGCAAGTCCACCTCAGCTACTTTAATCTTAGCAGCTTGATCTGCTAGTTGGTTGTTTAGATGTTCCTCGGTGGCTCGACCTTTAGGCACATGAGCATCTACATGCCGAACTTTTACAGGCAGGCTCTCTAGCCGAGCAGCAATGTCTTGCCACAGTGTGGCAGCCCAAATGGGTTTACCTCTGCGCTGCCAATTGCTTTTCTTCCATTGTTGTAGCCACCCCCACAAGGCATTTGCTACCATCCATGAGTCAGTATAGAGATAAAGTATTGGCCACTTCTCTCGTTCAGCAATGTCCAAAGCCAGCTGGATGGCTTTCACTTCTGCAAATTGACTAGATTCACCTTGTCCTTCAGTGGCTTCTGTAACTTGTCGTGTGGGACTCCACACAGCAGCTTTCCACCTTCGATGTTTTCCTACAAGACGACAGGATCCATCTGTGAACAGTGCACACTGCTTATCAGTCTATTATACTCTTATCAGAGTATTATACGGTGGTGCTTCTTCAGCACGTGTTACCTCCTCCTCATCTGGAGACATCCCAAAGTCTTTGCTTTCTGGCCAGTCTGTAATCACTTCTAAGCTCCCTGGGCGATTGGGATTTCCAATTCGAGCTCGTTGCGTGATCAATGCAATCCATTTACTCCACGTAACTTCGGTTGCATGATGTGGAGAGGGAACTGTCCCTTTGAACATCCAGCTCAGCACCGGCAGTCGAGGTGCCAGGAGGAGCTGTGCTTCAGTACCGATCACTTCTGAAGCAGCTCGAACTCCTTCCTATGCTGCTAGTATCTCTTTTTCAGTTGGAGTATAGTTGGCCTCAGATCCTTTGTATCCTCGACTCCAAAAACCTAAGGGTCGATCTCGGGTTTCTCCTGGTGCTTTCTGCCAGAGGCTCCAGGTAAGTCCATTATCTCCGGCTGCAGTGTAGAGCACATTTTTAACATCTAGTCCAGTCCGAACTGGTCCAAGGGCCACCGCATGAGTTATCTCACGCTTCATTTGTTCAAAGGCTTGTCGTTGTTCATGGCCCCACTCAAACTGGTTCTTTTTACGAGTCACTCGATAGAGAGGGCTCACAATCTGGCTGTAGTCAGGAATATGCATTCTCCAAAAACCTACAACGCCCAAGAAAGTCTGTGTCTCCTTTTTATTAGTAGGTGGAGACATTGCTGCAATTTTGTTGATCACATCCATTGGGATCTGATGACGGCCATCTTGCCATTTTATTCCTAAAAACTGTATCTCTCGTGCAGGTCCCTTGACCTTGCTTCGTTTTATGGCAAAACCAGCATCCAAAAGAATCTGAATTATTCTCTCACCTTTCTTGAAGACTTCTTTCGCTGTGTCGCCCCATACGATGATGTCATCAATATATTGCAAGTGTTCTGGAGCTTTACCTTGCTCCAGCGTGGTCTGGATCAGTCCATGGCAGATGGTAGGACTGTGTTTCCACCCCTGGGGCAAGCGATTCCACGTGTACTGGATGCCTCTCCAGGTGAAAGCAAACTGTGGCCTGCACTCTGTTGCTACAGGAATAGAGAAAAATGCATTAGCAATGTCAATTGTAGCATACCACTTAGCTGCCTTTGACTCCAGTTCAAATTGCAGTTCTAGCATGTCAGGCACAGCAGCACTCAGTGGTGGTGTAACTTCATTCAGGCCACGATAGTCTACAGTTAGTCTCCACTCGTCACTAGACTTACGCACTGGCCAGATTGGGCTGTTAAAAGGTGAGCGAGTCTTACTGATCACACCCTGGCTTTCCAATTGACGGATCAACTTCTGGATAGGAATCAAAGAGTCTCGGTTGGTGCGATATTGCCGGCGATGCACTGTTGTGGTAGCAATTGGCACCTGCTGATCGTCAATCATCAGCAGTCCTACAACAGAAGGATCATCTGAAAGACCAGGCAAATCAGACAGCTGTTCAATTTTCTCAGTGTCCACAGCTGCTATACCAAATGCCCACCTATACCCTTTTGGGTCCCTAAAATACCCTCTCCTGAGGTAGTCTATGCCAAGGGTGCACGGAGCATCTGGACCAGTCACAATGGGATGCTTTTGCCAGTTTTTTCCAGTTAGGCTCATTTCAGCCTCTACAACAGTCAGTTCCTGGGATCCCCCAGTCACTCCAACAATATTGATGGATTGCGTTCCTTTATAATTAGAAGAAATTATTGTGCACTGAGCACCAGTGTCCACTAAAGCTTTGTACTCCTGGGGGTGTGTTGTACCAGGCCATCGTATTTGTACAGTCCAATAAACTCTGTTATCCCTTTCCTCCACCTGGTTGGAGGCAGGGCACCTCTAATTTCTGTTTTGCACAGTCTCTGGGTGTGAATTAGAGGTTCCTTCAAGAGCATCAGAATCTCTTCTACTCCTTTTGTAAACTGGAGCAGCCACCTTCCTAGGAGTTTTTCCTTTTATCTCACATACTCGTTCTTGAAGTTCTGAGGTAGGTCTTCCATGCCACTTATTCATGTTTTCTCCCTGCTCATGTAGGAAGAACCACAGTGAACCTCTTTTTGTGGGCTGCCTCTGTCCTCTCTCTCGAGATTGGAAACGCCTTTTCCTAATAGCTGAAACATAGGTTTGTGCAGGTCGTGAATGGTATGTGTCTTCTCTGAGTTCTTTGATTTCTTGCAATATCTTTTCAAACCGGTCATCAGATTTTTCACACAGTTTCTCTACAGCGGAGACACAAGCCCGTAGAGAACCAGCAAGGCTGTCCTCAAAGTTCCGAAGCTGCTCAATCACTTCATTAATCTCTTGTTGACCTCTAGCTGACCAGACCATTCCTGCCAATGACCTAGCATATGCAGGGGGTGCACTTTGTACAAATCTGCGCCACAGAGATCGTGTACAATTGATTCTATCTGGGTCTGTCCCCTCTTGGTTGTCTGATCCAAAATAGATGATCTCTCGCACAGCTAATTCTCTCAGGAACTGAATACCTCTCTCCATAGTATTCCATTTCCCTAACTTGGATATACAATCTTCCTTGTAGGGAAATCTTACTTTCCTAGCTGCCAGGAGTCGGGACCAGAGACTAGTGGCATTAGACTCTCTTGAAATTGCCCTATCAATGGTGGATCTCTTGACAGAGATCCCAGCTGCCTGGCTTCACCACCTTCCAATTCAATTGTTTCTGCCCCATTGTCCCAGCATCGGAGCAGCCAGGTTAAAATATTCTCGCCTTCACGACGACTAAAGTCTTTTCGCAGATCTCTCAGCTCACCTGGAGAAAAGGACCGAGTAGTGGTCACTTAATCTCCTCCCTGTCCTGATGGTGCCCCTTGGGTTGATGTTGGCCCTGTGCCATCATCTGCTGCACGGGTAGCCTTTCTAGTGACTTTCTTACAACCAGCAACTGATGCTGATATGGGTTCACCATCATTTGATTTATTTCCAGAGTCTGAATGACGGTCACAGTGGTTACAGCAGCAACAGTGCCCAGTGTGTGAAGAAGGGGGGGCTGCCTTGTTAGCCTTTGAGGCTGGAGAAGTAATGTTATCTGCAGCGACCTTGGCAGAGGAACTCTGCAGAGGAGCTGTAGCCTCAGCCTGCGAAGCCGCCGTTGGGGGGGCAGTGGCTGCAGCGGCAGCTTTGGCTGTTTTGCTCTTTCTAGAGCGGCTCAGAGTGCTTTTTGCTAAAGCTTCCGAAGACGCACCGCAAATCTCAGGACAACAAAGAGACGCAAACCTCCTGTTGAACGCCATTTCTCTTAACAGAAGCACAAACTGACACACATTCAGCAAACCAGACAACACCATCACAGTTCTATCAAAACTCCAAGGATATTCAAAATTCTCTAAAACATTTGCAAACTGTCCTAGCGAAAAAACGAAAGTATTGTTAGTCAGCCTTCTAAAGATTCGCCTGACCAATTAGCAAACACAGAGCCGTACTGCTCTCTAATCTCTCCTGGAGGCTTTTCAAGGTAAAGCAGAAGCGAGTAGAAATTCATTAGCGGCTGCAGTATAATGAAATAAACCAGTGACAAACCACACAGTATCATCATGACCATTGTCCAGTTCCTTGTTGTTATATAATGAATACTTCGATTTAAAAAGAAAGCCCAACACAGATATGGAATCAGTGAGCACAGTGTAGAAAATAACTGATACAACTTATGCCATAACATCTTTAAATCAGTGTAATTCACTTTGCCTTAATACAACTAAATAATATCCAAAGCAAACGGACGCGCGAGTATCACAACTCTATGAGTTGGCACCGTGCCAAGAAAACTGAAAGGTACGTCAGAGCTGTAGAAAAGCCAAAAATCTTCAAATTTACCTCTTTCTCTTGCCCCACGTTGGGCGCCAATTATCTGTCGAGGGTTAAGATTGCGGGGTGACAATAAAACCCTGGCAGATGTATTGATAGCCCCCTCTACCCCCCACACTTCCCCCTCCCTCTCCCCCTTTTTCACTAAGGAGAGGCGATTGGAAGGAAAGAAGCACAGAGTGAAGAGAGTTGGAAAAAATTAAAGATGTTTTACTAATGCTACTAATAAGAATAGAGAAAATAATACAAAATATACAAAACCAATCTTGAAAGTCTCAGCAACTGCAGAGCTGGCACCCAAAGTCCTGGACTGGACTCTGCAGCCAACCGGAGCTGGATTCAGTCTGTCACTGGCCTCAGTTCGCAGGGACGACTCGCAAGGTCCTCTCCTAAGGTCGGCCATAAGCAGCAGGGAAAAGGGAAAAGCAACACGAGATCCTCGTGATCTCCCACTTATATATGAAGTATTCACGTGAATGGAATGTTATACCCAGTTGGTCAGTTTCTTGGTCTCTTTCTTCTCGTCGCCCCTCTCGCGAGATGTCCATCCGTGCTTATCATTAAGTTTGCATTCCATTGATAGGTTTACCAAAACATGTGTCTGGTGCTCCAGGAAAATGCAGTTAATATGAAGCTTTAGCTGACAGACAAAATTCACTGAAAGAGAAACTTGTTTTGAACAAAACCAGGACACCTTTCAGGCAAATATTCTTTTTGTTATTTGACTCACTATGGGGAGAGAAGAAAAGGGAAAAAGTGGAGAGAGGAGAAGTGAGAGAGAGGAGAGGAGAGGAGAGGAGAGGAGAGGAGAGGAGAGGAGAGGAGAGGAGAGGAGAGGAGAGGAGAGGAGAGGAGAGGAGAGGAGAGGAGAGGAGAGGAGAGGAGGAGAGGAGAGGAGAGAGAGGAAATAAGGCTGGCTTGCCTTGCCTTGCCTTGCCTTGCCTTGCCTTGCCTTGCCTTGCCTTGCCTTGCCTTGCCTTGCTTGCCTTGCCTTGCCTTGCCTTTGCCTTGCCTTGCCTTTCTGTTGTTTAAGCTTGCTTCAGAGTGCACGGGGTTTGTGACAAGCACACTGTCCATGGGTGTTTGTGACACACACACTGTCCAATACGGTTTGTGACACACACGCTGTCCCCTCGGGATTGTGACACACACACACTGTCCAGGGGGTTTTGTGACACTCACGCTGTCCAATGGGGTTTGCGACACACACACTGTCCAATGGTGTTTGTGACACACACACTGTCCAATGGGTATTGTGACACATACACTATTCAATGGGTTTGTGACACACACACTGTCCGAAGGGGGACTATGCCACACACGCTGACAAATGGGTTTTGTGACACACACACTGTGAAATGGGGAATGTGATATCACACACGCTGTTCAGTTGTGTTTGTGACAAGCACACTGTCCATGGGTGTTTGTGACACACACGCTGTCCAGTGAGGTTTGTGACAAACACACTGTCCAATGGGTTTTGTAACACACAAGCTGTCCCCTCGGATTGTGACACACACACACTGTGCAGGGGGGTTTGTTGACACAGACGCTGTCCAATGGGTTTGTGACACACACAGTGTACAAAGGGGTTTGTCACACACACTCTGTCCCCTGGTGCTTGTGACACACACTCTGTCCAGTGGGGTTTGTCACACACACTCTGTCCAATGGGGTTTGTGACACACACTCTGTCCAGTGCGGTTTGTCACACACTCTGTCCAACAGGGATTGTGTCAAACATGCTGTACAATGGGGTTTGTGACACGTACACTTTCCAACGGGTTTTGTGACACACACACTCTGTCCAATGATGCTTGTGACACACACGCTGTCCAATGGCGTTCGTGACACACACGCTGTCCAGTGGGTTTGTGACACACGCACTCTGTCCAAAGGGGATTAAGACACACACACTGTCCAATGTTGTTTGTGACACACACTCTGTCCAGGGGGGTTTGTGACACACACACTGTCCAATGTTGTTTGTGACACACACTCTGTCCCATGGGGTTTGTGACACACACACTGTCCAATAGGAATTGTGACACACAAACGCTGTCCAATGGGGTTTGTGACACACACACTGTCCAAAGGGGTTTGTGACACACACACTGTCGAATGGAAATTATGACACACAAACGCTGTCCAATGGGGTTTGTGACACACACGCACTGTCCACTGGGATTGTGACACACACACTGTCCAGTGAGGTTTGTGACACACACACTGTCCAAAAGGGTTTGTAACACACACACACTGTGCAGTGGGGTTTGTGACACACACACTGTCCAATGGGGTTTGTGACACACACACTGTCCAGGGGGGTTTGTGACTCACACACTTTCAAAGGGTTTTGTGAAACACACGCTGTCCAATGGGGTTTGTGAGAAGCACACTGTCCATGGGTGTTTGTGACACACAGCAGTCCAGTGGGGTTTGTGACACACACACAGTCCAATTGGGTTTGTGACACACACACTGTCCCCTCGGGATTGTGACACACACACACTGTCCAGGGGGTTTGTGACACACACACTGTCCAATGGGCTTTGTGACACACACACTGTCCAAAGGGGTTTGTGACACCCACACTGTCCAATAGGGTTTGTGACACACACGCTGTACCCTTGGGATTGTGAAACACACACACTGTCCAGGGGGGTTTGTGACACACACACTGTCCAAAGGGCTTTGTGACACACAAACTGTCCAATGGGTATTGTTACTACACACACTCTGTCCAATGGTGTTTGTGACACACACACTATCCAATGGTGTTTGTGACACACACGCTGTCCAATGGGGTTTGTGACAGACACACTCTGTCCACTGCTGTTTGTGACACACACACGCTGTCCAATTGGTTTTGTGACACACACACTGTCCAAAGGGGGATTGTGATACACAGACGCTGTTCAATGGGCTTTGTGACACGCACACTCTCCATGGGTGTTTCTGACAAACACTCTGTGCAGGGGGGTTTGTGACACACACACTCTCCAATGGGTATTGTGACACATACGCTGTCCAGGGGGGTTTGTGACACACACGCTGTCCAATGGGGTTTGTGTCACACACAGTGTACAATGGGGTTTGTCACACTCACTCTGTCCCATGGGGTTTGTGACACACATTCTCTCCAATGGGGTTTATCACACAAACTCTGTCCAAGGGGTTTTATGACACACACACGCTGTCCAATGGTGTTTGTGACACAGACACTGTCCAGGGGAGTTTGTGACACACACGCTGTCCAATGGGGATTGTGACACACAAACGCTGTCCAATGGGGTTTGTGACACACACAGTGTCCAAAGGGGTTTTGTGACGCACTCGCTGTCCAATGGGGTTTGTGACACGCACAGTGTCCATGGGTGTTTGTGACACACACGTTGTGCAGTGGGGGTTTGTGACACACACAGTGTCTAATGCGGTTTGTGACACACACACTGTCCACTGGGGATTGTGACACACACACTGTCCAGGGGGGTCTGTGACACACACACTGTCCAATGGCGTTCGTGACACACACACTTTCCAATGGGTATTGTGACACACAAACGCTGTCCAATGGCGTTCATTACACACACACTGTCCAATGGGTATTGTGACACACACACTTTCCAAAGGGGATTTTTTACAGAAACTCTGTCCAATGGGGTTTGTGACACACACACTGTCCAAAGGGGTTTGTGAAAAGCACGCAGTCTAATGGGGATTCTGACACACACACTCTGTCCATTGGGGTTTGTGACACACACAGTGTCAAGTGGGGATTGTGACACACACGCTGTCCAATGGGGTTTGTGACACACACACTGTCCAATGGGGTTTGTGACGCACACGCTGTCCACTGGAGATTGTGACACACACACTGTCCAGGGTGGTTTGTGGCACACACACTGTCCAAAGGGGTTTGTGACACACACGCTGTCCAGTGGGTTTTGTGACACACGCACTCTGTCCAATGGATATTAAGACACACACGCTGTCCAATGGTGTTTGTGACATAAACACTGTCCAATGGGGTTTGTGACGCCTTGCCTTGCCTTGCCTTGCCCTTGCCTTTGCCTTTGCCTTGCCATTGCCTTTGCCTTGCCTTTGCCTTTGCCTTTGCCTTTGCCTTTGCCTTTGCCTTTGCCTTTGCCTTTGCCTTTGCCTTTGCCTTTTGCCTTTGCCTTTGCCTTTGCCTTTGCCTTTGACTTTGCCTTTGCCTTTGCCTTTGCCTTTGCCTTTGCCTTTGCCTTTGCCTTTGCCTTTGCCTTTGCCTTTGCCTTTGCCTTTGCCTTTGCCTTTGCCTTTGCCTTTGCCTTTGCCTTTGCCTTGCCTTTGCCTTTGCCTTTGCCTTTGCCTTTGCCTTTGCCTTTGCCTTTGCCTTTGCCTTTGCCTTTGCCTTTGCCTTTGCCTTTGCCTTTGCCTTTGCCTTTGCCTTTGCCTTTGCCTTTGCCTTTGCCTTTGCCTTTGCCTTTGCCTTTACCTTTGCCTTGCCTTTGCCTTTGCCTTTGCCTTGCAACACTCCTTTGCTCTTGCCACTGCAATCCGGTTGAGAAGGATTTCAAAGCATCCGACGAGTTTGGAAGGTGGTGGCTCTGTCAACAGGTTGTCTTGCAGCAGAGAACCTCCAGCAGCCTCATGCAAGGTCTTCCTCCCTTCACCCCTGCCCTGTGATTCCACCAGCTGCTCCAGTGCTTCCCCCGAGGATGTGTTGGAGCTGCCCCCGGGCCAGCTCTGGCGCTGGGCACGGGAGGCTGCTCCCTTTTATAGTGCCCCGGGGCATTGTGACCTCAGCGTTGCCGGGTGCTGGCATTGTGACGTGGGGGTGACAGAGCCCCCATGTGCAGCCCCGCCCATCCCCCCTCTGCCCAGCACCCTTTGGAGGAAGCCCTTGAGACGCTGGCCCCCAATCACTCTCTGTACCTACAAGACAGGGGAGTAATCCACCTAACCATGGCCCTTTTTTGCAAAATAGAGTCTGGATTTGTTGTCTGTCCAGCCTTATTTCATCTCCTCCTCTCCTCTCCTCTCCTCTCCTTCCTCTCCTCTCCTCTCCTCTCCTCTCCTCTCCTCTCCTCTCCTCTCCTCTCCTCTCCTCTCCTCTCCTCTCCTCTCCTCTCTCTCTCCTCTCCTCTCCTCTCCTCTCCTCTCCTCTCCTCTCCTCTCCTCTCCTCTCCTCTCCTCTCCTCTCCTCTCCTCTCTCTCCTCTCCTCTCCTCTCCTCCTCTCTCCACTTTTTGCCTTGCCTTGCCTTGCCTTGCCTTTGCCTTTGCCTTTGCCTTTGCCTTTGCCTTTGCCTTTGCCTTTGCCTTGCCTTTGCCTTGCCTTGCCTTGCTTGCCTTGCCTTGCCTTGCTTGCCTTTGCCTTTGCCTTTGCCTTTGCCTTTGCCTTTGCCTTTGCCTTTGCCTTTGCCTTTGCCTTGCCTTTGCCTTTGCCTTTGCCTTTGCCTTGCCTTTGCCTTGCCTTTGCCTTGCCTTTGCCTTGCAACACTCCTTTGCTCTTGCCACTGCAATCCGGTTGAGAAGGATTTCAAAGCATCCGACGAGTTTGGAAGGTTGTGGCTCTTTCAACAGGTTGTCTTGCAGCAGAGAACCTCCAGCAGCCTCATGCAAGGTCTTCCTCCCTTCATCCCTGCCCTGTGATTCCACCAGCTGCTCCAGTGCTTCCTCGGGGATGTGTTGGAGCTGCCCCCGGGCCAGCTCTGGCGCTGGGCACGGGAGGCTGCTCCCTTTTATAGTGCCCCGGGGCATTGTGACCTCAGCGTTGCCGGGTGCTGGCATTGCGACGTGGGGGTGACAGAGCCCCCATGTGCAGCCCCGCCCATCCCCCCCTCTGCCCAGCACCCTTTGGAGGAAGCCCTTGAGACGCTGGCCCCCAATCACTCTCCGTACCTACAAGACAGGGGAGTAATCAACCTAACCATGGCCCTTTTTTGCAAAATAGAGTCTGGGTTTGTTGTCTGTCCAGCCTTATTTCATCATCTCCTCTCCTCTCCTCTCCTCTCCTCTC
Organism: Columba livia; assembly: GCF_036013475.1. NCBI lineage: Eukaryota > Metazoa > Chordata > Aves > Columbiformes > Columbidae > Columba > Columba livia. Next base: position 190,863 of record NW_027043307.1, read on the forward strand.
TCTCCTCTCCTCTCCTCTCCCTCTCCTCTCCTCTCCTCTCCTCTCTCCTCTCCTCTCCTCTCCCTCTCCTCTCCTCTCCTCTCCTCTCCTCCTCTCCTCTCCTCTTCCTCTCCTCTCCTCTCCTCTCCTCTCCTCTCCTCTCCTCTCCTCTCCTCTCCTCTCCTCTCCTCTCCTCTCCTCTCCTCTCCTCTCCTCTCCTGTCCTCACTTCTCCTCTCTCCACTTTTTCCCCTTTTCTTCTCTCCCCATAGTGAGTCAAATAACAAAAAGAATATTTGCCTGAAAGGACAGTGGAATTTCAGCTCCAAAACCACTTTCAAGGACACACAACACAATGGATACATCTGTTTCATTTTTTAATTTATTTTATTTCATTTTATTTAGTCTTATTTTTTTTTAGTTTTGTTTTCTTTTGTTGCCCTCTCCTCTCTTCTCCTTTCTTCTCCTTCTTCTGTGGTCTTGCCTTTGCCTTGCCTTGCCTTGCCTTGCCTTGCCTTGCCTTGCCTTGCCTTGCTTTTGCCTTGGCTTTGCCTTTGCCTTTGCGTTTGCCTTTGCCTTTGCCTTTGCCTTTGCCTTTGCCTTTGCTTTGCCTTTGCCTTTGCCTTTGCCTTGCCTTTGCCTTGCTTTGCCTTTGCCTTTGCCTTTGCCTTTGCCTTTGCCTTGCCTTTGCCTTGCAACACTCCTTTGCTCTTGCCACTGCAATCCGGTTGAGAAGGATTTCAAAGCATCCGACGAGTTTGGAAGA